>NW_026419943.1:0-2012 GCF_001194135.2 Octopus bimaculoides
CACACACACACACACACACACACACACACACACATATATATATGAAAATGTGTATACATGTTAATAGTTAAATATTTATGAAATCATACGCACAGACATGTATTATACACACATATACACAAACATATATAGCTATTCAAGTGCACATAAATTAATTTATATACCTGCATACTCGCATATATGAAAATTACATATAGACACATAGACATGTAGATGCACTCATTCGCATGCCTATACACACACGCACACAGTCTGACACACATGCACACATTTGCGAGTAAATAATATATATATATATATAAACGAGTTAAAACACAAGAAATATTACTGGGAATATAAGCGATTAATCGAGGCTTTAAAGCGCACCCAGTCTTTTCATATTATGACTAAAAATAAAGCAGGGTACAGTGATTTCAAATTGGAAAGCGAAGAATTCAAACATCTATGATGATGATGATGATGATGATGATGATGATGATAATGATAATAATAATAATGATAATAATAATAATAATAATAATAATAATAATAATAATAATAATAATAATTGCTATCGGTCAAAGGGGCCGATAGAATAAATACCAGACTTAAAAAGTAAGATCATTCATTCGAGTAAAAATTCCTCAAGGTGATGCCCTAGCATGGCCGCAGTCTACACACAGTTGCAAGCATGTGTGTTTGTCTGTGTGTGTGCGTCTGAGTTGTATTAATTAATTCAATAGATAAAGAACGCGAATATCATGTAACAGCATTAAATTTTAGAATTATGGAATATGTATTCAATAATGAACTCGTTGTTAATGAAAAAAAAATTAAATACTATTTTTTCTAAGAATAACATTGTAATTAAATGTGAAGAAAATATATTTTTACACAATATAACGAAATATATTTATGTACAAAAAAAATATATATTCGTAAACACATGCATCATAATAAGCAACTGAAATAGCTCTAATTCTTGTCAAGTTCCGATTAAATAATACATATTTTATGCAAAGTCTGAATTTCTGAGATCTAAAACAAAAATAACAGTAGACGTATTTTTAAATATAAAGTTTAGAGTAGGTTGCGTGCTAAAAATTTACACTTGAATAAATAATTGCCTATTATATTTTAAATAAAATTGATCATCAAAAATTTAGAAATAAATTAGCACAAACGTCTCGTTTTCAGTATTTATTACGTTACGTAATATTTAAACTAGCTTTGAAATACTTGGAGAGTTATCTTCCCTTGGTTCCAACGAATTCTTTAACGCTGAATGCCGTTGGGTGACGCGCCAGCAAGTTATGTCACCAACTGCCTTACAAGTGTTAATGTAATAGGTATACACATATAAAAACCGGCGTGACATAAATAGAACAATCCTAGCAAAATAAGTAACAGTATATAGTTGCAGCCTTATATATGCTTTGTTCAAATACTAACAAGCACGAATTTACTATTTATTCATATGAGAATAATAAAATGATTATAACTTAAATATGGTTCTCTTGTATTCATCTAAAAATACGTTCTAGCAGTAAATATAAAAAAAACAACATTACGTACTAGATATTTCTTACGTCAATGTTACAGCCATTATATAAAAGAGTATTCTGTGTGTATGCAGAGATGCGTGCATGCATGAATGTAGATATGTATATATTTGCGTCCGTGTGTGAGTGTATGCGTGGGTGTGTGTACATAATATGTAATAAATATAATATGCATAATATCGAAACGTGTAACTTCGTGTGTGTCTACGTATATAGAACGCACATAGGTACTTATAATCTCTACTCCTATATATAAATAGATAAATATATATATGTATACACATCTGTATATATGCATATGTATATATATTTATATATGTATATGTGTGTGTGTGTAGATATATATATATATATATATATATATATATATATTAAATGCGTATGTTTATATATATTTATGAATAGAAATATAGTAAATATTATTTATTTTTACTTATATGCATATATATATATATATATATATATATATAT
>NW_026419943.1:2535-3689 GCF_001194135.2 Octopus bimaculoides
AATAATAATAATAATAATAATAATAATATTATTATCTTGACTATTATTATTATTATTATTATTATTATTATTATTATTATTATTATTATTATTATTATTATTATTATTATTATTGTTACTGTTATTAAGGCGGTGAACTTAGAGAATGTTTTGCACGCCGTGTCAAAGTGTACAACGGCATTTCGTCCGTTTTTTACGTCCTAAGTTCAAACTCAGCCGAGGTCGATGTTGTCTTTCATCTTTTCGTGATGGAGAAAATAAGTACCAGTTGAACATTGGAGTCGATATAATCGACATACCCACTCCCACGAAATTGCTGGCCTCGGGTTAAAATTTGAAATTATTATTATCATTAAGCCAGTGAAAAGGCAGTTTTAAGATTTCTGCTTTTTTACGTTCTGAGTTCAAATTCCACCAAAGAGACATTGTCTTCTTCATCATTTTGGTATCCATGTAATAGACTTTCCCATCCCCTCAAAAACTGCTCATCCTCTGGAAATATATTTGAAACTACATATAAAATTAATATTCAAACTGATGTAGTGACAACGGCACATGTGAATTACATTAACACAAAATTTTCCTGTTATACTTTGATGTAAAATAGAAAATAGAAAATATTACTAATGCAACTTAGTGCAGCATAAATGCAAGAAATGTTTATAAATCATTCGTATACTACACAACACATATACACGCAATCAAAACAGCACTCATAGGAAGTATGTGGTGATGAGTTTTGTTTCCAATCTCAAGACTCTGGGTTCAGTCCTACTGCATGGCAACTCCGGCAAGTGTTTTCTACAAAAGCCCCGAGCGTGCAAAAAGATTTGTGAGTGGAGTTCGTGGATGGAAACTGAAAGATGACATCATATATATATATACATAGACACATACATACACACACATATATATGTGTGTGTGTGTGTGTGTCTGTATCTATGATGCATGTATGTATATAAAGAGATAAATTAATATACGAGCATAAATGTATATATATAAATATATATTATATATGTGGGTGTGTACATGCATGTAAATGAATATACATACACATATGTATACAGTGATAGATAGACAGATATAGATATGTACATACAAAAAGGTTTTATACATGCTTTACACACACACACACACACACACACACACACACA
>NW_026419943.1:5939-6452 GCF_001194135.2 Octopus bimaculoides
ATATATATATATATATATACATATATATAGAGATATGTATGTATGTATGTTTATATTGATATGTGTGCATATATGTACGTTTATGTGTTTATAAGTGGGTATACATGTATACATGCCTATACTGGATACGAGTACACATATATGCATATATGCGTGTGTGTGTTTACAAATTCATATGAATATGATATATGCATGTATATATGCATATGTATATAAACACACACGCAAACACATACGGATGTATATACGTATATATATCTTTGTATATATATAAATACGAATATCTATATATACATACATACATACATATATATATATATATATATATACACACACACACACATAAATTCTACTTTGGTTTAACTTAGACATGCATCCCGTTTTAAGACAAATAGTATCTCATATATTTTACCCTTTTTTAAACTCAGATATTTTTTGTACTATACAACTTGCCTTTGGCCAAAACTCGAGACCAATATTTTTCCCAGGCGATCAGCTTTTAGTCGTGTTAGC
>NW_026419944.1:0-247 GCF_001194135.2 Octopus bimaculoides
TATATATATATATATATACACACACATATATATATATTCATGCATGTGTATATATATGTGCGTATATATATATATATGTATATATACATGTATATATGTATATATATAAATGTATAATATTAGGATAAATACTTTATAAGAATTTATCAAGTATATATATAAATGTATATATACATGTATATATATGTATATGTGTATGTGTATGTATATATGTATATGTGTATATATATGTGTATATATATATATA
>NW_026419945.1:0-202 GCF_001194135.2 Octopus bimaculoides
TATATATATATATATATATATATATATATGTAGAGAGAGAGAGAGAGATACACGCACAGAGAGAAAAAAATAGATGTATGTAGATAGATATATGTATACATATATATGTGTGCGTATATAATATATATATATATGTAGATATACACGCACAGAGAGAAAAAAGATAGATAGATAGATAGATAGATAGATAGATAGATAGATA
>NW_026419946.1:0-207 GCF_001194135.2 Octopus bimaculoides
CACACACACATACACGTACGCACACACATGTGTGTACATATTTATATACATGCTCACACACGCGTGTACTTATACATATAAACACACATATATACATATATATGTCTACGCATATACGCACATACACTTACATACGCGGATATACAAGACGTAGTCCATACGCACATGCACATACATACGCGGATAGACGTATATACAAATAAAAAC
>NW_026419946.1:217-321 GCF_001194135.2 Octopus bimaculoides
CACATGCACATACATACGCGGATAGACGTATATACAAATAAAAACACATATGCGAAAAACATAAACCGTAAAACATTCACATTCGCCGCAAAACTTGAATATAC
>NW_026419946.1:417-619 GCF_001194135.2 Octopus bimaculoides
ACATATATGTATGAAGGAAGGAGACAAGTACAACAGGTAGAGTCTTGCACACGTATATATACAATCATTTGTACAATATGGATATATGTATGCACATACACATTACGTATATACTATACGCGTATAAGTTACACAATTATAAAATGTGAAAGATAATATACAGAAAAATATATAAAGCAATAAAATATATATAAGAAATATA
>NW_026419948.1:0-602 GCF_001194135.2 Octopus bimaculoides
AACGATAAATGGACGTATTATACACACACGCTTAAATGAATGAGCCTACTTATATACGAATACATATACATGCATGCACACACATACGCACACACATACGCACACACACACATATATAAATAAATATACGCATATACGTATACACACACACATACACACATACAAGCTAAGATTGCACAGTGAGTTACCTAAGTAAGTATTCCTAGATAAACATTGTATATTTCGTATATGAGCTTTTCTGGACGACCTTTCTTCTCGTTTATTTAAATCGCAGAGACTTAAAGTTGTTGCACCGACTACCTGTTGATTCATTGTTTGCAATCGGTAAATAAATATTTCACTGCAGACGAAAATTGCACTGCTGTTTGTGTTTGTGTGTGTGCGTGTGTGGACATATACATGTAACCGCGCGTGTATCGTTGGCGATTTTCTTCCTCCGTCTTCCCTTCCTTTGGACTTTCCTCTATTTCTGAAAAAGAGCAAGGCTCGAAACGTTAAATCCTCTTTCCTTCCTTTCCTGAGCGACTGATAATACAGTACATATACCACATTCTCGCGTTATTGTTTTTTCTTGTTTGTTCTTCTTTGTTTGGATTCACTAC
>NW_026419949.1:0-527 GCF_001194135.2 Octopus bimaculoides
CCATGTTTCACTGCCATGTAGCATGGCTGTTTGTACACATGCGTCATATATATAAATAAATAAATATATATATATATTTATATATAAATATATTTATATTTATATATATATTTATATATATATATATTTATTTATTCATGGGTTTCAGCCAACTGGCTGCGGTCATGCTGGAGCACCACCGTGATTTTCCGTCTTTATGCTGTGCTCTCTTCACATTCCTTGCATGGCTCTTCTCCCCCACCTGATATGGTCCAATCAAGAGTTTTGATGGCACATCTAGTGTATAAGAGAATTTGACATCACTGCCCTAAACTGTGTCTCATTTCGAGCCATTGGTTCGTCTGGTATCGTGGAGAGGAAAGTGTCGAATTTTGTCTTAAGACCTCCGCATCCATGTCTTGCAGGTCTCTCAAATGTTTTGGCAGGGCATTGAAGAGCTGAGGTCCTCTGAAACCGAAACTGCTGCAGTATCTCGTTCTTTGGCACCATGCAGTGGCGACCCGTGCGGGCATTCCTGTAGTACTTAA
>NW_026419950.1:0-329 GCF_001194135.2 Octopus bimaculoides
TGAGGCACCAGAATTTAGTATGGTATTATCCATACAATTTCAAAGTAAGAACATATTGTCTTCACTTCAGCATAGAAGTTACTCTATGCCGAAGTGAAGACAACATGTTCTTGTCCATCTCCTTAACTTCTTGGAGATTTTAGGTATTATTATTCTGTGTTAATCTGTTCTAATTTAATTAAATTCTATGTCTTTGTGCACCTGAAGATTGCCCTGCATTTTAAATTGATGTAATGATTGCATTGTTCAGTGAAATGGACTTGCGTGAAACGATTGTACTGCATTGTCTCTGGATATCCTTGTTGCGCATTTTGATTGTATATGTATAT
>NW_026419951.1:0-234 GCF_001194135.2 Octopus bimaculoides
GTGTGTGTGTGTGTGTGTGTGTTGTGCATCTGTGTTTGTACCCTGACATCGCTTGACAACCGATACTGGTGTGTTTATGTCCCCTTAACTTAGAAGTTCGGCAGAAAGACACCGATAGAATAAGTACTAGACTTACAAAGGATAAGTCCTGGAGTCGATTTGTAAGCCTAATACTTATTCTATCGACACACGACGGGCTTCTTTCAGTTTCCGTCTACCAAATCCACTCACAAG
>NW_026419952.1:0-388 GCF_001194135.2 Octopus bimaculoides
TAATGTTGAAGCTGACGATGTTGATGGTAGATAAATATAAAACTGATGCAAAAATGATAACAGTGATGATGTGAAAGACGAAGACATTAATAAGGACGATGGCGGCTGTGGTTGTGATGTGGTTGCAGATATTGCGTGACAGCCATAACAGAGTTGTCCTGCATGTGTGGCATGGTGCAAAGTTCTGTTGCAAGATATAGATTCTTCCAGCAGACTCTCTTCAACCAGGGCAACACTACCACCTCCAGGCACTTGATGTAGGCTTCCGTGTGGAGTCTGAAGCTGTGTGGGAAGATGACTGGAGGCATAACGTTGCCATCACCAGCGATCACTCCAAACACCATGATGTTGACTGGATATTTTATTTTTATCACTCACAATACATGAT
>NW_026419953.1:0-318 GCF_001194135.2 Octopus bimaculoides
TAAATACGTACAACAATCACATATATACATATACAGATGTACATATACTCACACACACATACATATCTTGTATGTATGTGTGCATGTGTGTGTATATGTTAGATTGTGTGTATATGTATATATATATAAGTATGTATGTATGTATGTGCGTACATACACATACATAAATACGTACAACAATTACATATATACATATACAAATATTCATATACTCACACACACATACATATCGTGTATGTATGTATGTGTGTGTGTGTGTGTATATATATACATATAAACAAACAGAAAACATACATAAGGTTCTGCACACATTGGCAT
>NW_026419955.1:0-208 GCF_001194135.2 Octopus bimaculoides
TTGGTTATATTTGTAATATGAATTTATTATTTGACAGTGACAAAAGTACATTAAATACAACTTTTATACGTAGAAAGCCTCCAAAAATACAAAACAAGAATGAAAAGAAGAAATAGAAAATGAAATGAAAATATAGATTCAATAAAAAAAATCAAAACAAACAAAAATGAACCCAAATGTAATCACGGTATGACACAAAACCCCCACA
>NW_026419956.1:0-415 GCF_001194135.2 Octopus bimaculoides
TATATATATATATATATATACTCATATATGTACACATGCACACACACATACTTGTACACAAACGCACATATGAGCGTATCACTACACATATATACATATAAACACATGCATATATGTACACAAAAACACACACATGTATACATGCATAAATGTACACAGGCACACATGTATATATTCACAGACAAGTACACATTCGCACACCCGTGTACAGATATAGACACATGCATACATTTATATATACATATATACACATACATACATATGTACACACATACACCTACATGTACAGATACGCACACTACATATGTACGAATACACACATATGAACACATATATGTACACATACACACACACAACGCACACACACACACGCATACATAAACTACATATCCCTCACTTTCAACATAATCACACG
>NW_026419957.1:0-254 GCF_001194135.2 Octopus bimaculoides
CATATTGTCAACGTTCACACATATTTACACTTACAGATCACATTCACATACATAACACACTCATGAACACATGCACACACACACGTATATACATGCATACATATGCAACAGTTTTCTTTTCAGGTACCAAATTCACTCACCAGAGCTATAGAAGATATTTGCTAAAGGCACCATACATACAGTAGAACTGAACCTCAAAGTGCATAGTTACAAAGCGAGTTCTTCAGCACAAAGACACAGCTATACCAAATTAC
>NW_026419958.1:0-203 GCF_001194135.2 Octopus bimaculoides
TACATACATACATACATACATACATACATACATACATACATACGTGTGTGGAACAGTAAAACTATGCAAGACTGTTCTCAAGTTCCTAATGTAAATTTGTCTGTGTTAACTACATCCCAAAGATGGGGCCTTGTATCTTTGTTAGAAACCGGGTCCCTCCTCAGTGGAAGATTTTATAATACTTAAAAAATAAAAGAGACACA
>NW_026419959.1:0-234 GCF_001194135.2 Octopus bimaculoides
TGCTTACATAGACAAACATATATACACACACATATGCACATACTCACTGCCATAAACACACACATACCACAACCATACATACATCCCTATACATGCATAGCAACACACACATGTACAGCCACACACACACCACAGCCACAGACACACACACATCCCTACACACACACACAGCAACACACACAGGCAGCCACATATAGACAGCCACACACTCATACACACAACCACACACACACA
>NW_026419960.1:0-310 GCF_001194135.2 Octopus bimaculoides
AAACGAAAGAACGATCAAACGCACGTACGTACGTAAGCACATATGTACGTGCCTACGGACAAAAGAGCGAACAAACGAACAAATTAACGAACAAACGAAAGGACAACCGAACGCACGAACGAACGGACGTGCGTTCGTAAGAAAGAACAAACGACCGATAGAACGAATGAACGTACGTACGTTACTAAATACGAACGTACGTGCGTACCTATATATTTACAGATATATATTTATTTATTCATATATTCTTCTGTACATACGTATATAGATAAATATTTATATATATAAATAAAAATATATATATATAAAT
>NW_026419961.1:0-237 GCF_001194135.2 Octopus bimaculoides
GTTGTTGTTGTTCTCACATCCTGCTCTGTTACTACTACCACCACTACTACTACCACTACTACTGCTACTACTACTACTATTGCTACTACTTCTATATTTGCCAAAGCTCCCTCCCCCTCCCCCCGACCTCCAGGCACTCAACCATACACACACCCTTTACCACTGCCAGACTTTATATACCCCACTAACATCCACCCTAGCTACAATGTCTTCATCCTGACGACTACGACGACGACG
>NW_026419962.1:0-251 GCF_001194135.2 Octopus bimaculoides
TATATATATATATATATATATATATATATATATGTATACATTGAGACAGAAAATGTCTACAAAAATTTAGTAATTGTTAATATTCGAAATAATCTGCAGAGAACTTATACAAAAATATTCGATTATAAAATGCTGGAATACAGTTGTATTATAAATACAACATATCCTAAAGGAAAGCTGTTCCCAATATATATACATGCATACATAAATACATACATACATACATGCATACATAATGGTCTGCCTGTAAC
>NW_026419963.1:0-211 GCF_001194135.2 Octopus bimaculoides
TATATATATATATATATATATATGAATATATTACAAATGTGTATATATATATAGTAATTTAAGAAAAGTAGGGTATAAATATATATATGTATGTATTTATATGTATATATATGTACATGTATGTATCTATATTTGTATATGTATATATATGTATGTATACACATGTATATATGTATGTATATATATATATATGTATGTATATATATATGTA
>NW_026419964.1:0-265 GCF_001194135.2 Octopus bimaculoides
GTGTATCTTTCTGGTAATAGTCTGTGTGTTTCTGTGATGCGTGTGCGAGCGTCTTTACTTGCGTGTCGTCTCTGATTTCTCTCATCATCTAAATTGTTTCTTCCTTCACATCTAAAATGGCGTCATCTATCCCCATATGCCATATATCTGTGACATTTTATATATCTACACGCAACCTCTTACTACAGCTAATGATGCCGACATAACGATTATGACTACCTGTGCTAACGCTAAGGCTTATCTTGATGCTTCAACTAAACCAACA
>NW_026419965.1:0-278 GCF_001194135.2 Octopus bimaculoides
AACAATCAAAAACCCATAACCATATTTTAATATAATAATTCAAGAATCTGTCAAGACACCCAACACTCCGAAAAACTCTTCAACCATACTAGACAGATCCTTTCCCTACAGAGACGGATTGTTGAGAACTTATACATAAAAACATTGTGTAGAGATTTCCAAATGATCTGATAAACAGGTGACGACATTACACTAGAAATACTGAGTTTCAAAATGAAAACAAGGGAAATATTAATAAAATAAGCATAAATATAGCCCCACCGACTTAAGGTATCCTA
>NW_026419966.1:0-377 GCF_001194135.2 Octopus bimaculoides
GTTTTCTTCCTCTATCCTTCTCTAATTCCCTTTTTCTCCCCTCCCTCCTTCACCGTTTTCTATATGTCTCTCTCTCCCCCTCTTTCTCGTTTTCTCTTTCACTTTCTCGTTGCTCACACGTCCATCTTTCTTTTCCACACGTGACCGTCTTTTCCTGCACGGACATTTAAAAGAATGGACGCGTCGTTCTCTCTCTCTTTTATCGTTTTCTTTTTCAAAAAAAAAATGTTTCTCCCAGAGTTAACTATTTTCCTCTCATTCTGGTCTAACGCCCTCCATGTTTGTTTTCGTTCAGTTTCCTTGCATGTCTCAACTGTCACATTATTGTTCCCAAATTTGGCCCTCCATAAATCGTAAATTTTATTTTAGAATTTATG
>NW_026419967.1:0-660 GCF_001194135.2 Octopus bimaculoides
TGGCCACGTTGGAAGACTCAGTGCTCAGGCCAGTGATGCTCGAATATACTCATTTGTGCAGGAAACTCATTGTGATGCGCTTACAGAGAAAGGAAGATGCTGTTTGTATTCATAATAGGAAAGATAGAGTGACGGTCAGTGGTCAGTGAACTGAAAAAGAAAGTAACATACGCTTCGTAATGAATATGCCTGATATACCAGAGAGGTAGACAAGGATGAGATTAAACTGCTTGACAAGGATTAAAGAGAGGGAGGGTTACTCAGCGTCGTGTACCTCACTCGCTCGTCCCTTCCTATTTGAGTCCAGTGACAAGACTAAGTCACGATGATTAGAGATAGGTTGGGATACAGTGGATGGCCGCAGTGTCATCACCGTGCTCTGTTCGCACTCCAAAATGCTTGTTGTTCTCCCCACCCCTGAGATATATCTGAGAGATAGACAAGGCTGAGATGAAACTGCAACTGTCCAAAACAAAATAATTGCTTAGCTGTTGCAACAATTACTGTTTAGGTGATGTGACTACATCGTTAACAGAAGGAAGACGGCGAACTATGCAGTGGGTCAAATCAATTTAAACAGTCCCTGTTAGAAAATAACAGTGTTTGAGAACACTATAGGTATTGATACTGTTTGAAGGTGTCGAAATCATTGGAAACACA
>NW_026419968.1:0-654 GCF_001194135.2 Octopus bimaculoides
ATATATGTTTTGACTGTTTCTAAGTTATTCCAATAACCTTTATGTTAACATTTCATTGTCCCTAATGTATTATGTTGTCTTTCTTTTTCAGCTTATCTGATGACATTGAAATAAAAATATTTCACTGATGAGAATCAACCTTTTAACATTAAGGATAATTTAATGAAGCTGAGGTCAGCCCATTTTGGCAACTCTTGACTTAATGGATGAGAAAAACTTCCTTGGAATTGTGATTATGTGCAAAAATCCTTCCTCTGTTATTTATTGAAAGATTCTATGTACAGATTAAACTTTGAAGATGTCTTGTACCCTGGATATATATTTTATAAGTGGAGCAGTTTTACTAACCTTTGGTCATTGGGTACTGATTACTGGATTCAATCCTAATAAATCTACTTGAAATTCTTTAACAGCAAAAATATTACCACACTTTGTTAAAGATATAAGAAAAAAAGATTAAAAGATATGGAAAAAAATGCAGAGCCTGAAACTATTGATTCCCTTACTTACAATGAGGAAAATATAGAAGAGAAATCACATGATTTATGTGGAGAATTATTCACAAGAAAGAATTTAATTCGGCATCAGTCAATTCACTCAGTCACAAAGCTGTATAACTGTGAAGTTTGTGGAAAGACATTTACAAGCAGTACT
>NW_026419969.1:0-275 GCF_001194135.2 Octopus bimaculoides
CATTATTCTCTTTAACCCGGGCAACGCCGGGTATTTCTGCTAGTATAAAAATATATAGTTATAAAAATAGTTATTGTCATAAATTAATATAAATAACAGTAATGTTCATGCAGACATACCCATCTAAAAATATGATAAATGGAGATATATAAAAAAAATTACAATAGAGAGGTTATTAAATTATGAGTGCAGAGAAGTGAAATCATTAGGTATTTCATATATAAACAGGAGTGACTGTGTGGTAAGTAGTTTGCTTACCAACCACATGGTTCCGG
>NW_026419970.1:0-415 GCF_001194135.2 Octopus bimaculoides
TAGATAGATAGATAGATAGATAGATAGATTGATTGATTGATTGATAGATAATTACAAATACATACATAGGAAGATAGATATTGATATATTTACTCTTACAAAAATATATATTTATGTATATGCATGTATATGGCATACATAAATATATTATGTCTCCATAAATGAATTCGTGTGCATGCAACTACACGTGTGTGTGTGCTTGTGTATGTCCGATTACTAGCACTATAAGATAACCTCCACATACGCATTATACACATTTCACTCACACACACACACTTACACACACACACACAAATACATGAATACACAAGATGCACCTTATGTATACCTTAATTCAATAAGAAAAAACACTCCTCATCCCTCCCCCATGAACACCCACTTCCATTATCTTCTCCTATGTCATCCTATACGCTAT
>NW_026419971.1:0-286 GCF_001194135.2 Octopus bimaculoides
ACACACACACATACACTCTACACCAGCACAACTACAAACATCTCCAACACTACAAACACCACCGACATTACAAACACTTCAACAAACGAAAACATATAACACTTCATACCAATAATACGAACAGTTCTCCCAAGGCATCACTAATTACACGACTATAGATACAAGCAACAAGAACTTGATAAAACATATTTAAAATACACAGGCATCACTCTATCCCCCGCATAACACCTCTATTCGCATAAAACTGATAAAAACAACGCAACAAACTTATTACTATGTATGTTAG
>NW_026419972.1:0-213 GCF_001194135.2 Octopus bimaculoides
TATGACCGCGAGTCCGCTGCCCTAACCACTGGGCTATTGCGCCTCCACCGTGTATACATACATACATACATACATACATACATCCATATACATGTGTGTGTGTGTGTGTGTGTGTGTGTATCAATATATATATAGCTGTACGTATCTGCCGACGAAAGGATATTAATACGATCAACGGAACAGCCTGCTCGTGAAATTAACGTGCAAGTGACT
>NW_026419973.1:0-203 GCF_001194135.2 Octopus bimaculoides
TTAAAACTTTGGACCAAAATTACTGAAGCCACTCAGTGGTTCAATTCTCTATGCCCTAAACCTACTTTTAAATTTATCCAGGTCAACATTGACCAATACCACTCTAGTATATCTCCTATTCTTCTAATCAAAGCTCTAATTTTCGCCAGAAAACACTCCAACCTATCTCATGACAATATTGATATCTCAGCATGCCAAACTAT
>NW_026419974.1:0-316 GCF_001194135.2 Octopus bimaculoides
GTAGACAACCACCATGTATGTATGTATGTATGTTTGTATGTATGTATGTACTAATACACATGCATATATACATACAGACATATATATATGTATGTATGTACTCATACACATGCATATATGCATGCATAAATATTCATGAATGTAGCACAAACCTACATATAATTATAAACATATGCACACATATACATATATGCAACCTACATACACATTCACATATAAACATATGTGTGTATATGTCTATGTATGTGTCTGTGTGTAAGTGTATGCACATTGTAATCACACCCAAATTCTCATTCACTAGAAACTGGGGTGAGAT
>NW_026419975.1:0-482 GCF_001194135.2 Octopus bimaculoides
CACACACACACACACACACATTTATTCTTACAGTTATTTTCAACGAAAAATTTTACAATTCAAATATTGATCATTCTCCTTCGCCGCCATTTTGTCAAATCCATCTTTAGGGAAAAAAGTAAAGTGAACTTCTTCTATTCAATAGGATTTTCTTTCTACTATTGACTTACGTCAATCGTCTACTTAAAGATTTCTATCTTGTTAACAAAAGAAAATAAAACTAAAATAGACTCTATAACATCAAACTGTTTGTATTTTTGATGTGTTTCTTTCGTTTTCTTATCCGAAAACTTGATTACTAATATCATTATCGTCTTCCATGTTGCTTTCTATCGTAAAATAAACGACATTTTGATCAGTGGTTATGTAAATAATCACTATATACTCACCCGATCGCATTTTCCCCGATTCTTTCATTCTCAGTAAGTATAGATGTATGCATGCACGTATAAAGTGTATGTATGTATGTATGTATGTATGTA
>NW_026419976.1:0-388 GCF_001194135.2 Octopus bimaculoides
TGTGTGTGTGTGTGTGTGTGTGTGTGAGTGTGTGTGTTTGTCTGTATGCGTGCGAATAAATTTGTGTGTGCATGTATATTTACATATGTGTATATGCGTGTGTATATATTTATATAGCTGCGTATATATATTCATATGTGTCTATGTATACATTTATATATTTGTGTGTGTGTATGTAATCAAATAAATAATTGAAAGAAAAAAGCATCGGGAGAGAGAAAGAGAAAGAATAAATCATAGAATGAAATATAGAATGGATGAATGAAATACAAATGAGATGAGATTCAGTGAAATTCAGTTACAAAAGACTGTTGGAATAGAATATATTTGGAAAGCTATAAAGTCACAAATACCAATAATAATAATAATAATAATAATAATAATAATA
>NW_026419977.1:0-476 GCF_001194135.2 Octopus bimaculoides
GAGAGAGAGATAGACAGGCCTTTATACACACGTACACCTACACAACATTTATACATACCACACACACGCACCAATATATTCACATACATATAAAAGTTTAGGGGATACTGAAATAAGTAAGAAATGAGAGGTTCAATGATAAGGTATGAAGAAGACCATATGTACACTGACAAGAATTCTAATGTATTAGCAACGTCAAGTATAGGTTAGAATTGTCACATAGTGAAAGGAGGTAGGTTACGTTTGAGGGTTAGAGCATAACAGTTTAACGTAGTGATTCTGGCTTGGTGTAAGTTCGAGAAGGAATTATACTGAATAATAGATTGGAGGTTATATGGTAGAAGATTAAAGAAATCAAATGGTCATAAAGCTAATGAAAGGAGAAATAAATAAAAGATCAAGTCATTAATAGATTTCAATAGAGTGAAGTATAGCATATGGTAAAATAAAATAACGATAAATAAATAGGTTGAATA
>NW_026419978.1:0-236 GCF_001194135.2 Octopus bimaculoides
TGAGAGCCACTGCCTGGTACTGCATTCGGGCATTTATTATTATTATTATTGAGTGAGAGAGCAGTGCATGTCATGGAAGTGAAACTGTGGTAAAATATACGAAGCCCATTATACCCATCATGACTAACCGTCTGATAAGGGTACACCAGGCACATGCATCACAGCCATACGTGCGCGATATAGTGGTCTCATATCAAGATAAACAGTGCATGACTTCGCAGGTGGAGCCCAGTTAG
>NW_026419979.1:0-370 GCF_001194135.2 Octopus bimaculoides
AAATTGAAATGGTGATGGAAGAGGAAATCGAGGAGTGCTTGGGTGAAATTTTGAATAAAGCCACGTACATCAACAGAGGAAGAAAGTTCGGTACGGTAGAGGTGAGGTTCGCCACTATAGAAGAAGCAACCAAGCATGCGACCAACATTTTAAAGAGTCAAAAAATAGCATTACTACCAAGTTATAGAGGAAGAAGAAGTGTGAAAATACGTATTCCCAGAGTTACAACAGAAATTGAACCAGAGTGGTTGGTTGCAACAGTGCTGGCTGCAACCAAGGAGGAACCGGAATTGGGACCAGTGGCGGGGCAAGGGTGTGCAAGTGGTGGGGATTTGGACTCGAAATGTGGCTTTTTGCCACATTCGAGGAC
>NW_026419980.1:0-327 GCF_001194135.2 Octopus bimaculoides
TATGTATGTATGTATCTATGCCTTTACACATACATATGAAGTCTCTACATTAGTATATATAATACCATGAAGACAAAGTTATGAGGTTTGTGTAATTTAAAAATAACTGAGACGTAACTCCAAATAGTCAGTGGCACGTCTCCTGAAAGTTACTTGTGTGTCTAATTGTATTAGAGGAGGTAAGATAAGTTCTGTATTTGAAATAACAATACTGAAGGAGGGAAATAGGACAGCAATTATTATTAAATTTGTTCAATTTAAATAAAAATTTTGTTAGACATGGCTTCAGGAGGAGGCACATACAAACGAACACACAAGCATGGACAC
>NW_026419981.1:0-842 GCF_001194135.2 Octopus bimaculoides
TCAGTAATTGCGTAAATTATTAAAATTTTGGTTGTCTATCTCAACAATGGCAGTGTGGTCTGTTTGATGTCACATTGTAAAGGAATATTCTTATGTTCCCAGAATCAGTGGACCCAGAATTTCCAGTTTACCTTGGAACAATATTTTATCGATCTGATGGGTGAAAGGCAAAGTTGGTCGCGGTAGAATATGAACAGAATCAAATAATATTACTAACCTATGGAACAATCATCTCCTCTGTATCCTGGGATACATTCACATTCGAACTTATCTCCCTTGTTCGTACATATACCTCCATTCTGACATGGATTGCTACTGCATGGATCAACTGAAAAATTAATGTGGGAACATTAATACATAGTATCTCTATTATTTAAGAATCATTTATTAGTTTATTCATTGTATCAGTCTCACGCAAATACGAAACTGATACAGGTTTCAGTTTTCTTCTACCGCCAGTGAGCTAAATTACATGTATAAGAGCAGATTCATATAGTCGTCTCAGAATCGTCCTCAAAGATCTTTCATTGGGACATTTATATACACACACAGTGTAACCTGTTACTGTATTAGAAACGTTGAAGAAAACTAGGGCTGGAGTAAATTTATTAATGTTAGTGTAAGTGCGTTTTGCGCTTCGAAACGTAATTTGTATTGAACCCTATGCGGAACGAATATTTATATCGGCTGTTTTGCCAATTGTTTCTGTGTACGCGTAACAGTAAAAATGACAGAGTTACTCGATTTTTTAAAAATAAATTAATAGTCCACTTTCACACACAACCCGACACGTGCCTATTATGAAATGTGAGTACCAACCTATAGAACAGTCTTCTCCTCTG
>NW_026419982.1:0-454 GCF_001194135.2 Octopus bimaculoides
AATAAAATAATAGCAATGATAACCTCCCAGGGGCAACAAAAATAATCTACATATAGGGGATAATCACTAAAATAAAGAAACATTGAAAAATAAATTAATAATTAAATTAATAAATAAAATAAATTAATCTTATAGACATTCACAGGGGAGCGGTAGCAATTGAAAAGATTAAGGAGTTACCTCCCCTGTATATAGTAAACAAAATAAATAAAGGCAGCATGGCGGAGGTATAGTCAAGTATTTTAATAATCTGTTATGATCGTTAATTGTGTTAATTGTGTTTTTTCGTAATTTGTTCTGATGGAAGCCATTCCTGAGGAAGTGCCAAACGTCAGACATCCAACGGATCAGTCGCTGGATAGAGTTGGGCACAAAAATGTTGACATCGAATGGTAAATAATTAGATAAATGGAATAAAGATCGGTCGTGTTGAGAGTTTCTACCTTTTTAAACA
>NW_026419983.1:0-243 GCF_001194135.2 Octopus bimaculoides
TATAATAAATGACATTAATATATATGATATATTTATATACAATAATTAACATTAATATATATAATGTATATAATAAAGAACATAAAAACATATATATTATTTATTATATGTATATATTTATATGTATTATATATAATTATATTACATGTATATACTATGTTATATATATATATATTAAATACATATATATGTATATATATATATATTCATATATCTTATTACACGTATAATATGTTATGCACA
>NW_026419984.1:0-252 GCF_001194135.2 Octopus bimaculoides
AACTCGACAGAAACCTAAATCTAAAGATGAATTGTTTCGATTGTTGTGTGGAAAGTGGGCAGAAATTCCACAAGAGACAATCACAAATCTCATCAGTCCAATGCCAAAAAGAGTTTCTGAATTAAAAACTGCAAAGGCAATGTCAACTAAATGTTAAAGTGTATAGTCCTACCTATCGATTACATTTCAATTGTTCGGTTTACGTATTAAATAAAAGATTTTGAAAATTAAAGGTGTCTATTTACTTCCTGC
>NW_026419985.1:0-268 GCF_001194135.2 Octopus bimaculoides
GGTAGGTGGCACATACGTGTGTGTGTGTGTGTGCTTCCTTCTGTGTGTATGTGTGTGTTATTTAAAGAGTCAACGTGGTGAAAGCTGTATAAAGCGACAAATTGGAAGGTGACGGGGAGGGGGGAGAGATATGGGTACAATAGCAGTGGCGATATAATGAGGAGGAAGACGAGGACACAGAGAAGAGGAGGAGGATGAAGAGGAGGAGGATGAAGAGAAGCAGGATGAAGAGGAGCAGGATGAAGAGGAGCAGGATGAAGAGGAGCAG
>NW_026419986.1:0-255 GCF_001194135.2 Octopus bimaculoides
ATATATATACACACATACATACGTATGTACGTAGGCACTTACAGACGTATACACACATACATACATACATACATACGTACGTACATACATACATAAGTACATACAAACGTACATAGATGCATACATACGTACGTACATACATACGTACGTACATACGTTCGTACGTACGTAATACATACATACATGCATACATATATACGTACCTACTTACGTACATACATGCATACATACATACATACATACATGCATGCATAC
>NW_026419987.1:0-254 GCF_001194135.2 Octopus bimaculoides
TATCTATCTATCTATCTATCTATATATATATATATATATATTTATTTATACTAGAAGTGGCAACAAACTCCCTTTCAAAGGAGGACAGAAAAAAGGATGTGGTCGTGACTGAAAGGCTTTTGATCTCAATCCTGTTCAACCAAAACCAACTTATGGCTGAAACACGGCAACGTATGAATATACAGAGCAATCGTTGTTGTTGTTGCTGTTGGCACTCCGTCGCTTACGACGTCGAGGCTTCCAGTTGATCCGAT
>NW_026419988.1:0-215 GCF_001194135.2 Octopus bimaculoides
AACCTACTTCTGGATGAAAGCCTCATTATTCTGAGTTTTATTGGTCACTCACATGATGTTGCCAGTTGATGTGGACCAAGATTTGGTGATCTCATTGCACCAGCTCTTTCAAAGGATTCATTTTTACCCTGTCATTGGTCACTGTTCCCTTTTGATTTTTGTCCAATGGCTGTCTGTCCTTCTGCTAAAATATCTTTCACACATCCATGTTTTTT
>NW_026419989.1:0-541 GCF_001194135.2 Octopus bimaculoides
TTCAGTTCAACTTAACATAAACATTACTTCCTACGATGTTCAATACGTTGAGCTCAATTAATCTTATTCATTTGATTTCATAGTTCTTTCATACATCCATATCATTCATTTACTGCTTTCACTTTATTCAGCAAAGATAGGAGTTATTTATCCTGTTTCAAGTTATATTAGTAGCATTATTCTACGTGTAGGAATTTCATTTGTCTTCTTAAACTTTCTTAGACGCATCTAAGATTCTGAAAGCAATCCTAGTTCATCGTAAGATGAATCCAAAACATATAAATATTCTCTTTTTTCTGCTCTATGACGTATAAATTACTGCACAATATAACATTCTATTTTATCTCTTGGAAAACCCTTGCACCAACATATATAGAACGTAATTATCGAAGTAAACTTTGGTAATAATATTAACTTAGTTTTTACAAGTAATTTTTCCTCCTTTAACCCCTTCTTCTAGCCCCTCTCATTTCCATTTAACTTAACAACACAATCTATCTCTGTAGATTAATAGACCACCCATAACCTTTATTAATTGTCA
>NW_026419990.1:0-362 GCF_001194135.2 Octopus bimaculoides
GTTGTTGTTGTTGTTGTTGTTATCATCACCACTACAGACATAGTCGAAAACGGCACATTGAAGTCAATACAAACTGCAAACCCCACAAGCTGCCGCATCACGATCAGCATATTCAACATCATCATTATTGTCATCATGGATATCACCGCCATCATTATTACCAGGACCATCATCACCAACACCACTACCACTCTTATCATCATCATCATCATCATCATCATCATAATTATCACTATTTTCAACAAGTATCATCGTTATAATCGACAGCTTCCTCTTCATCATAGTCATCATGACCATAATCATCATCATCACCATCATCATTATCATTGTCATCATCACGGACGCAGCACCCAATACAAATT
>NW_026419991.1:0-248 GCF_001194135.2 Octopus bimaculoides
TATATATGTAGCTTCTATCTTACGATACCAGACAAACCAGTGTCCTGGCATGATATATAATTTTTCACCTATAACAAAGTGGAAAAAAGCACATAGAAGAGTGATGAAATGAAATCTCTGAAAAAATTTGCCAAACAACAATGATGTTGGAAGCAGTCGTATGGGTGAAACGAATATAAGAAATAAAATACATACATCTATATTATATGTATGTATGTATGTATGTATGTATGTATGTATGTATGTAT
>NW_026419992.1:0-341 GCF_001194135.2 Octopus bimaculoides
TATATAAGCAGTTATATATAAAGTAGGCGACGATAATAAGCAACGAATACAAAAACATGAAACAACAACAAATACGACTGTGATGGTGACGTAGACAATTGCAGGTGAAGACGAAGTCACATGATTCGAATTGTTATTGTCGCCAAACAATTGTATGAAAAAGCATTTAAAACGTTTCCATTAGTCAAAAGTAAGGTGGCAGCATGGCCAAGTCCAGTAAAAAGATCAGCTATTACTTCACCTGAACTGTTGAATGGATCACATGGAGAAAGTGTACATGAAAACGCTTTTGTTGAAGACTTTGATTTGAATACTTTGGCAAAATGTTCGACCCATTGCCA
>NW_026419993.1:0-257 GCF_001194135.2 Octopus bimaculoides
ATATATATATATATATATATATATATATATATATATAACATGTGAGATATAGAAGTGAAAGGGAAGCCACTGAAGTTCATACCTACCTACCTACCTACCTACCTACCTACCTACCTACCTACCTATTTATCTATCTACATACATTACATCCATCCGTCCGTCCATTCATCCATCCGTCCATCCATCCATCCATCCATCCATCCATCCATCGATAGATAGATAGATAGATAGATACATACATACATACATACATACAT
>NW_026419994.1:0-268 GCF_001194135.2 Octopus bimaculoides
TATTATTATTATTATTATTATTGCTCTACATTGGATGTTAAATCAAACAGATACAGGAATGGCGTATTCTTTCGAGCGGAACATTCGGCTGACGCTGGTTCTGTTGTTGACTGCCAGCAAACATTTAACCGTGACACGACTAATAAACTGGAGATAAACTCATAGAAGTTAAGTCTTTCGACGTCCCGACTCGTTTCGACTCGATCTTTCGATCGATAGCATCACTTGAACGACGTCAACTTATTTATACACGGATCAATGACATTAA
>NW_026419995.1:0-201 GCF_001194135.2 Octopus bimaculoides
ATAATGTAGTCCTAGATATACTGACTACATGTATGTATGTATGTATGTATACACACACACATATATATATATATACATACATGCATGTGTGTGTGTGTATACACACATACACACATATATTTGTACTCAAAAAATATAGGAAAAATATATGATAATGTAGTCCTAGATATACTGACTACATGTATGTATGTATGTATGTAT
>NW_026419996.1:0-201 GCF_001194135.2 Octopus bimaculoides
AGGCAAAGTCGACCTCGGCGGAATTTGAACTCAGAACGTAGCGGCAGAGAAGAAATACCGTTAAGCTTTTCGCCTGACGTGCTAACGTTTCTGCTAGCTCGCCGCCTTTTGTGTGTTTACGTCACCGTGACCTAGCGGTTCGGCAAAAAGACAGAGGTAAACCGAGTTAAAAGAAAAAGAAAAAAGGTATCGATTCATTCG
>NW_026419997.1:0-443 GCF_001194135.2 Octopus bimaculoides
ATGGTGTTTGAAGAGGTGCGCTTTTACAGACAGTCGACAGACAAATCTCTATACGGCCATTAGCGAAAACCTCGAAGAAAAATTTTCTTAACCCAAAATGAAAAAACGACCGTGCGAACTCAAAAAGGAGAAATGGTGACGAATGGAAAAACAGAGGACTCCTTTTATTTAAACGTATCACACGGTCGAACACAAAATATATATCAATGATGATATACAAATAATGTTATACTACGATAACATAGATTTCGTAAATACCAGTAATGAAGAGACGATAGAAAAGACAGCCGTATGAAATGAATAACAAGAGATATTTAGTGTGGCATAAAAGATGTATGTGTATGTGAGAGTGTGAATGCGACATATAAGAACATAATAAAAGACAGGCCGTTCATATGTATGTGAGATATCACAGCAGATAGAAAGTCAGTACACGTGAGAGT
>NW_026419998.1:0-578 GCF_001194135.2 Octopus bimaculoides
CACACACACACACACACACACACACACACATGCATGTATGTCTGGGTATATGTATGTTCTTATGTATGTACATGTGTGAGTGCATATATTTTAAAGTTAATAATAACTTACATTCAAAACTTTACCATCCATTTCTTTACCTTTACAATTTTATTTCAATTAACTTTAATATTTGTTTACATTTAATGAAAAAAAACCCCCCACAAGAACAACAAAACCAAAACTATTAATGCCAGCAGCAGTAACATTAAGCTACAGGCGCTATAATTTGAAGCAATTAGCCATGACTAACAGCTTGATACAAGGTGCAAGTAAAAGAGCAATTATCAATATATTCATACTGTTAATATTTGAAAGAAAAAGAACAACAAATAACAAAATAACTCACAAAACACACACACACACAGAAACAGAAGAATTTTGCAGGGGCATAATTATAAATAGCACCTTTCAATTAAAGAGTAATTGAGTGATATGTTTAGTGAATTAATAATACTGAAAATATTATATTGTGTATGTATATATATACATACACATATGCACATACACACACACACACACACACACAGGCATATATA
>NW_026419999.1:0-672 GCF_001194135.2 Octopus bimaculoides
ACCTCCACGACCATAGTACAAAACTTTCACCAGTCCCCTCATTGGTGTATATATATATATATATATAGTATGTGTGCGCGTATATATATGTATATAGATAGACACCAATCATTGCTCTCCCTATTTTAGAATGTTTTTTCATTCCTTTCGCTTCCTTTTCCCCAAAATTCTTTTAACCTGGTTTGCGTTGTTGTTTTTTCCTTACTTTTTGGCTGGCCATTACGCATGACTGCACATCCTGCTACACTTCGCTACACACGCTGTCTGGTACACTTCAGTGAACCGGCGATGTCTGTGGCAGCAGGCATTGCAGCCTGACACCTCTTATATAACTAAACTCCATATATATATATAAATGTGCATATACATACACACACACATACATATATATACATGTTAATACGTATATGTGTATATTGATGTGCACGTGTGTGTATATGTAAGTATATATATGTATTCAAATATGTAAGCATGAATGTGTATAAACGTGTATGTGTTATGTGTGTGAGTGTGTGTGAGTGTATATATATAAATATGTGCATATAATGTAGATATATTTTATACTTTTAGCCCACGTGCAGTAATGTGTGTATGTATTTATACACACACACACACACACGCACACACATATATATAATTATGTATAAAAATTAGGAGTACATATATATATAT
>NW_026420000.1:0-208 GCF_001194135.2 Octopus bimaculoides
TCCCTTCATTTCAGCCATCACAAAAATCGACAAATAGCAGAAGCACTGCAAAACAAAGATGCACCGTGTGGCTGTACGTCAGACAATGACACCAGTTGGTAGACTGATGACCAAATGTCACATTAAGAGGCTTCTAACAATGAAGGCCCGAACTACAATGGACTTGTCCCACAGGAAACAATTCCGGTTAGTTTTGGGTACCACCTCG
>NW_026420001.1:0-453 GCF_001194135.2 Octopus bimaculoides
AAAAAAAAAAAAAAATATCCCGTTCATATAATACAACCTTTACTTAAATTGCATATATCTGTCACATAAATAAGCCTGAATATTTCACGGACTTGCAGTTATGCGCATGTGTTAAGTGATACGTTATATAAAAAGACATAGTTCAATTTCTAAAAGAATACACTTTTCAGTTTCATGGCTTCAACACCCTAATCACTGAGCTCCACAAGCAGACTGGCTACTAGGTTGCGCATGTCATTTTTCTACCCCACACGTTTCAGCAACAACCTTTTTCCATCCCTCAATTTTTTGCACATGTCCTGAAGAAGGGGTCATAGCCCCGAAATAAAGAAATAAAAGGCAAAACTACGACTTTGGCTGGTTGTCTTTTTATCGTTTACTTAATGTGTTTTTCCACTGTTCCAGCCTTGCCCAATAAGTCTTGTTGGTGAATATATACATACATACATACAT
>NW_026420002.1:0-561 GCF_001194135.2 Octopus bimaculoides
TTTACACTTCTATATTTAACTGTGCGTGTATATTCCTTATTTTTGTTTCTAGAAACGTTTACCTGGTAATTTACTTCAAGTGAAAAAAAATCGTATGCAACAGATAAGTCATCTTAATAATATATTTCTGTGTACTAGACCTTTAGCTGTTATTTTTAACATAACGAGTTTTCTGGTGAGGGCTTCATTGCCTGTTTGTTGTTTCAGTAGAAATCTACGGATGCACAAACGCATAAAACGGCGAAAAAGAAACAAATATGGACGACTTGTTCCGAAACACCCCCGAGTGGAAAACAGTTCTCAAAAATAACCCCCAATTGTTTTCCCCCAAAATTCCTATGTTCTCGGAATCTACACGGTCCGAGGTATATTTGTAGAGAATTTCATTAAAAAATATCCATTTTCTTGAAAGTTAAGACGATTTGAAGTGGACTCTGGTGAATTTTCCAAAATTCCCAACCCCACACCTCCTAAAGCACTTTCCCCAAACAAATTTTGTATATTGGGAATTTACATGATATAATACATATTCGTAGAAAATTTCATTAAAAAATATTCATT
>NW_026420003.1:0-923 GCF_001194135.2 Octopus bimaculoides
GTCTGTTATTTGATTGACTCTGGAAGAATGAAAGTTAAAGTTGACCTCAGCAGGAATCTAACTCAGAATGTAAAGAACATTTTGCTGAGAAAACACAAAAAAAAACGTTTTCCTGAAGAAATATTAGATTGAAGAGAGGACATTTTGAGATATAGAAAATTAAAAAATGCTTGACATACTTAGATAATTGATGTTTGTGTGAGAGAATGGAATTATCATCACATACATTTAACTAACATATTGTGAATCAGAGAAGGAATTTTGTTAATTCAGCAAATCTCAGGCCAAGAAAAAGAATTGAAGCAGATAAATGGTAAATCTGAAGAAGTTCTAAAGTAGTTGCTTGAAGAATTTGAGGTGGAGTGTGATGGCACAATATGAGCAAGGCAGTCAAAAATCTCAAGTCTCCATCAAATGGGATGGAAAAGGAAGTTAAATCAAAACGGCTTTTGAAGGAGATTCTTATTTGATGAGAATCTAGAATGTATCAAAAATATTTTTCATCAATTCTTCTGCAAACTTCATGTTAAGAGGAGAAAATTGAAGCTGATGAATGGTGCATCTAAAGAATTTTAAAATAGTTACTTGAAGAATTTGAGGTGAGATGGCACCAAATGAGCAGAAGTGGTCAAGATTTTCGAACAACTACGGTTGCTGTTTGCTGAAGAATGTGGTTCTGTAATTATTTATTTATTTGTTTGTTTTATAGATTTGCTGTTCCAAAATACAGGAAAATTTAGCTTGGTTTGTTGTAAATTACAGGTAAACAAGTATTAGTCGAACAATTAAGTTCATTTTTTAAAAACTTATTTTTATTGGATTATTATTATTATTATTAATATTATTAAGATGGCAAGCTTGCAGAATTGGTCAAAATTCTTAGCCACCTTTCTTCCCGTTTTTTAACATTTTGAGCTCAAATC
>NW_026420004.1:0-344 GCF_001194135.2 Octopus bimaculoides
CCCGTATTAAATGCGATCGTTGAGGCAATGTGCTGCAGAAAACACTCGCGTATCAAATACAATCTTACACGGAAGGTGCTGCAGAAACGACTCTCGTAATAAATACAATCTTACACGCAATGTGCTGCAGAATAGACTCCCGTATTCTATACGTTCGTTGACGCAAAGTGAGGCATAAAAACCTCCCGTATTAAATACGATTGTTGACGCTAGGTGGGGCAGAAACGACTCCCGTATTAAATGCGATCTTACACACACGGTCCTGTAGAATAGACTCCCGTATTAAATGCGATCGTTGACGCAATGTGCGGCAGTAAAGACTCCCGTATTAAAACGATCGTTGA
>NW_026420005.1:0-813 GCF_001194135.2 Octopus bimaculoides
ACATACATACATACATACATACATACATACATACATACATATAAACATTCATACATATAAACATGCGTGCAGACAAAAAGCAACTGAAAGACAGTGAGGAAGGAACCAAGTTAGAAAATACGAAAGAAAGAAAGAAAAATTTAAGAAAGAATGAAATTAAACAAAACAGTGAAAGAAGGAGAAAAACAAAAACGAAATGAAATAGCTCGATGGAAATATACCCAAGATATATTTTGTATTAAGATGGAGGACACTACGTTCACGTCTAATATAAAGATATATCATTGATTGTAGGGAAAGCCATGACGTAAATACGAACGAAGATGATGAAAGAGGGAGAGAAGGGGGGATGATGTTTGTGAGAGGAAAATGAGAGAAGAGATAAGTACAGTGGGGGAAAGAATACCTTTGATTAAAGACTATGTCCTAATCATTTCTGGTACAATGGGCATAATAATGTTGGTCAGGTTCTGTGGGGCGGAAAAGAGAAAACAAGGATGGGTTATGTAAGAAGAAAGGCTACGAGGAATAAAATATAAGAATTGTAAGATTCTCCAGTCAATATTCTCTTCGATTTCCATTTATGGCAGCGTCGTGTAGGAGGAGAGGCTTGGTCTGTTTGTCTGTGTTGTATGTATGTATGTATGTCCATATGTGTATGTGTGTGCGTGCGTGTGTGTGTATGTATGTATGTATATATGTATATGTACATACGTACACATATATATATGTTCATATGTGTATATATAAATATATATATATATAAATTATATGGACGCCCATATGTGTATGTATATATATATATATATATAT
>NW_026420006.1:0-324 GCF_001194135.2 Octopus bimaculoides
CAAATACAGACACAAAGACATATACCTACATATATATATACAAGGGAGATAGAAAAGATAAGTAACATTTATGAATGCATGAAGATCACTCAAAATTGGAAAGTATTTATAGACACAGGCATGGTTGTGTTGTAAGAATTTTGTTTTCCAACCACATGGTTCCAGGTTTGGTCACACTGTGTGCCACCTTGACCAAGTGCCTTCTACTATAGCCTTGAGCAGATCAAAGTCTTGTTAGTGGATCTGCAAGACAAAAAGTGAAAGCAGACCATCAAGATGCAAAATTCTTACCACAAAGCCATGCCTAAGCCTATAAATACAATC
>NW_026420006.1:359-743 GCF_001194135.2 Octopus bimaculoides
AAAAGTTACTTATCTGTTCAATCTTCCTTATATATCATGGCATTTTTGTATTGCCTTAGCTTCTGATACTTCATGTGTCACTGTTTGGAGTCAACCATGGGACATGGTTAGCATCAAGGTTTGGCTCTTTGACTAGAATAAGATTTAGCTGTATATACGAGTCACATATAATTAAGATATTACATTCAATTCAATGAACTGAATACAGATACTGTCTTAATTATAACTGATTCCTATCAAATATAATTAAATCTTATTCTGATCAAAGATTCGAGTTCTTTCCTAGTTGACACATTATGATCATTGGTTTGCATATCAATCAGTCTGCCAGTCAGCTAATCTCTCTCTCTCTCTCTCTCTCTCTCTCTCTCTCTCTCTCTCTCT
>NW_026420006.1:1441-1581 GCF_001194135.2 Octopus bimaculoides
ATATATATATATATATATAGTATGAATGTACATGTACACACATGCACACAAATATATTATATTGTGTGCGTATGTGTATATATAATATATACATGTATATATACATACATATTTTATATATATATATATATATATATATA
>NW_026420006.1:1591-1956 GCF_001194135.2 Octopus bimaculoides
ATATATATATATATATATATATATATTATAAACATACACGCACGCACATCCTTTGGTCGACCATTTATCTATATTTCGATTTGCCTATATTTATATTTCAGCGTGATTATATATCTCTATCTATATTTAACTTTCAGTCTGTTCATTTATTTAGATTTATATCTGGTTATTCATCCATTTACTATCAAATACACCACTCTTCTCTTCTTCTTTTTTCCATTCTCTCTCTCTCTTTCTCTTCCCATTACTCCTTTCATTCTGTATCCCTTCTCTCTTCCTAACATCCCTTTTAATTTCTGTCTTCGATTTACACACACACAAACACACCTATATATATATATACATATATATATTTATATATATAT
>NW_026420007.1:0-331 GCF_001194135.2 Octopus bimaculoides
GTGTGTGTGTGTGTGTGTGTGTGTGTGTGTCTGTGTGTGTGTGTGTTTGTATGTGTGTGTTTATGTGTAGGTGTGTAAATGTGCATTTGTGTATGGATGTATGTATATACGTATGCAGATACATTGACACTCATATCATTATCATTATCGAGCGAACATCGCCTTTAACATGAAACCGACTAGAAAATTACTTATTCATAATACCTTTGATCTTCCATACAGATCAAAAACTCACTGTACACATTACCCTCCCCCACCAATATATGCGTATTTGTACATATACATACATGCATACAAACATACATGTATACACAGACACATTTATATCCTT
>NW_026420008.1:0-648 GCF_001194135.2 Octopus bimaculoides
TCCAACCCATGCCAGCATGGAAAATAGACGTTAAATGATGACGATGATGATGACTACTAAGAATTATAATGGTTTATAAGAAAAAAATCTCTAGAGACACACTTAAAAATGAACTCGTGTGAATATGTCAGTTAAGTTAGTGTTAATATATTTAATGAAGGGAGCGTCAGAATATATAGAGAAATTATGTATTGAAGGTGAAAAAACCCCCATTACTCATTAATGTAATTTCAGAACTTACTGGCTCAATTAACAGGTGGAGCTATTTCACTTCATTTATCTGGCTAATGAGCTTTGAGTTGTTAGGCAGGCACAGCACACAATTATATTTCTACCCCTTTATAGCTACGTGATTCTAATGATGCAATTCTATATATATATAAAAAATAATCAATATTTGGTGTAAATCATATCATACCCCTTGATACTGAAATAATATAAACCTTTAATCTCTTGAGAATATTTTGGTAAATGTAATAATATCAATTCCAGTGTTGTACTTGTTTGACATGTCCACAGATCGGAGATCATGCGTAAAAAAAAATTAAAACAATTAGCAGAGGTAGTGTAGCAATTAAAAATAGACATAAAGACTGATATATCCACTTTTACTCTATTATTATTATTATTATTATTATTATTATTATT
>NW_026420009.1:0-103 GCF_001194135.2 Octopus bimaculoides
ATTTTGACGTCATAACTAATGTAAGCATAAGAATTTGGTAATGTGACAAGTGTATATATATGTATATATATGTGTATATGTATATATATATGTATATCTATGT
>NW_026420009.1:113-220 GCF_001194135.2 Octopus bimaculoides
TATATATGTATATATATGTGTATATGTATATATATATGTATATCTATGTATATACACATATATACATATATATACACATATACATATATATATGTACATACATATAT
>NW_026420010.1:0-520 GCF_001194135.2 Octopus bimaculoides
ACACACACACACACACACACATATATATACATATATATATACACACATATCTTAGTAGGGAAGAAGATGGATAAAGAAAATAGGCGTTACTATTTACAAAAAATCTGTGTACACTTGTGAAGACTATATAATATAATATATATGCGTGAGTGTACATGCATACATACATATGTATGTATGTATGTACGTTCTCAAGTGTTTTCTCAATACTGTGCGTGTGAAGAAAGATTCGAAATTTTAATGAGTACTCTAACTTATTACGATAAATTAGAAAAAAAAATAGAAAAACAACAAAAAGAACGATAAAATAATTTCGAAAAATATTAAGAAATAAAAAAATCTCTTCAAGAAAGAATTTAAATTCTGAGAAGATAGAAAATTGTACATGATGACGTTAGCATATGGTTAAAGACATAATAATTTTTCTGAATTATAGAAAATTTGAAAAAATATAAAACTCCATTTTGACAATGTACACTCTTTTACTCTTTTACTTGTTTCAGTCTTTTGACTGTGGCCA
>NW_026420011.1:0-280 GCF_001194135.2 Octopus bimaculoides
ATATATATATACATATATATGCATATATATGCATATATATACATATATATGTGCAAATATATACATATAATTACATATACATATATACATACACATATACATATACACAAATATATATACATATCTATATATGTGTATATATAATTGTTATTGTTTGGAGTTTATATGTAAAAATGAATTTGCAATTTTCTATTTCCTGTATTCTTTGGTGTTAAACATCTTGTTATTAAAAGAAAAACAATCATATATATATATGTATATATACATATATATATATATA
>NW_026420013.1:0-162 GCF_001194135.2 Octopus bimaculoides
CTATCTATCTATCTATCTATCTATCTATTTGTCTATCTTATCTATCTATCTATCTTTCTATCTGGCTACTTGCCTGTCTGTTTATTAGCCTTCCGCTCTTTTAATGTCCCCTTTAATATACTCACACACACACACACACACACACACACACACACACACACA
>NW_026420013.1:172-284 GCF_001194135.2 Octopus bimaculoides
ATATACTCACACACACACACACACACACACACACACACACACACGCACAAGGGGCGAATAGATGAGTGTGCGCTCGTGTATATACGCGCACACACATATATATATGTGTGTG
>NW_026420015.1:0-277 GCF_001194135.2 Octopus bimaculoides
TTTGTAATAACACACAAAAACGTTCACAGTGTAGAATCCATAAGTGTAAATAAATAAAAGTGATTACTTTTGTAGTTATATAGACAAAATAACTGGAAGTTACCATTATTGTAGATAACTGGAAGTTATCATTATTATATTTTATGCAAATGCAAATATGGTCGTGCATTGACCTAGTACAGAGTAAGTTAATGTATTATATTTAAAGTATTATATTTACAATCAATTAGTGCCACTCCCTAACAGTTGAGGGAACCCGTGGAAGAGGTAGGCCCAG
>NW_026420016.1:0-459 GCF_001194135.2 Octopus bimaculoides
TACTACTACTACTACTACTACTACTACTACTACAGCGAAGTAGTAAGACTATACGATGCCTGAATAAAAGGGGATAACGGTCATGTAAGGGAACACTTTTGATGATTTATCCTGCCTGTTGAATCAAAGTTTGCCTGGGGTTAAACAGCGACTACGCAAGACCATAAGTGACCATGTCTGGACTTGTAACCATTGAGGGGGTCTGTTGACCATTTCTGACACAAACGGAATTTTGCTCAGACTTTCTTATTTACGTTTCGTAAGTCATCTCGAGTGATTGAGTCACATCTATGCATGCAAGTACGTATGTATGTATGTATGTATGTATGTATGTATGTAATTATGTATGTATGTATGTATGTGTGTGTGTACATGTATATGTTTGTATGTGTATATATGTACAAATGGGCATACATACATACATATAAATATATACATATATATATATATATATATATA
>NW_026420017.1:0-221 GCF_001194135.2 Octopus bimaculoides
ATGTATGTATGTATGTATGTGTGGGTATATATGTATGTATGTATGTATGTACGAAAGTATGTATGTATATATGTATCTGTCTGTGTATGTATCTATGAATGTAAATATTTATGTATCTATGTACGTACGCATGTAGTATATATGCATACGTGCATCTATGTATGTGTAATGTATATGTGTGTGTGTGTGTGTGTGTGTGTATGCGTGTGTGTGTATATATA
>NW_026420018.1:0-487 GCF_001194135.2 Octopus bimaculoides
GGGGGGGGGTCAGCTTTTAGAAAATATTATTCCTTGAATAAATACTCACTTGCGATAGTCTTTATCTTAGACATTTTTTTTTTAATTGAAGAGACTCAGGCAAAAATCGATTGTAATTACATTGCTAAACGCTAACACACAAAAACAACAATCAATAATTTATAGAAATATATAATGGTAGGTGGGCTTTCTTTACAAGTACAATGTTAACAAGCAGCTGACACAATGTAATGATTAAGATATTTCATCTACACAAGAAACAGAATGTGTGTGTGTGTGTTGACTAAACTGCATGGATGAACATACATATACATATGTGTATGTATATGTGTGAGTGTATGTGTGTGTATGTAGTTGAACCAGTGCATGAATGAGTATACCTACATGCATACAATCATGCACATATCCACATATATGCATATATATGTGCGTATGTATTGTATGTATGTATGTATGTATGTATGTATGTATATGTATGTATGTATAT
>NW_026420019.1:0-405 GCF_001194135.2 Octopus bimaculoides
ACCAATAGCAGTTGTGGTCTTTACTATAACTTCTAGTGACAATTGAGGATGGAGTTCCATTATAATAGAGAATTGACTATAATCTATAGTACATTGTAATAACCAATTTCGGGGTATTATTGATAATTTAGTTAAAAATATTTCAAGACTCTCCAGATTATCTGCTAATAATAGGATTTTTAATAATGGAGCTCAGTTCTATATTTCGGCATAAAATTGGGCAGTTTATAAAGAGAAGGTTTACTATATTGAAACTGATTGTAGTATAATAATAATAATAATAATAATAATAATATATAATATTGGATATTAAGGCAGGCCATATTAAAATATTAAAGTTACAAGTGGTTTTGCTATTAACTTCTAGGCACAATTTAGTATGGATTCAATTATAATGGAGAGTTA
>NW_026420021.1:0-465 GCF_001194135.2 Octopus bimaculoides
AATAATATATAATACAACTAATTCTTTCTTGGAATTTGGTGTCGAAGACCAGAAATGCTATCATCAACAATATTCAGACATTGGGCTGGAAAATCCTTATGGATGGAAAAAGTCGAATGCTGGCCGTGAGGTAAAAACTCACATTTCTTGTAGACATAACAAGCGTTGGGCAGCCTTCGACTTTTTCTGTCCAAAAGGGTTTTTTTTACCCAGTATTTGCATGCTGTTGTTTCTAGGATTTGTGTACTTACTCTTTACTCTACTCTTTTACTTGTTTCAGTCATTTGACTGTGGCCATGCTGGAGAACCACCTTTAGTCGAGCAAATCGACCCCAGGACTTATTCTTTGTAAGCCTAGTACTTATTCTATCAGTCTTTTTTGGTGAACCGCTAAGTTACGGGGACGTAAACACACCACCATTAGTTGTCAAGCGATGGTGGGGGGACAAACACAGACACACATAC
>NW_026420022.1:0-370 GCF_001194135.2 Octopus bimaculoides
GGAAATGTAAAAGTGACGAAGGGTGAAAAGATTCGGACTAAAAACTGACCAAGTATATTAACTTGTCTTCAAAGTTTGGCGGAAAAATCGACAATTTTAGGGTGAAGGGGGTTTGTTGATTAGATCGGTTCATTCCTGAGCTCAACTGGTGTTTATTTTATCGATCGTGGCAAGATGGAAGGCTAAGTCGATCTCGTCGGTATTTGAACTCGGGCCGCAAAGACTCGGCAAGGAATGCCGCTGTGTATAAGTGTGTGTATGTGTGCGCGCGCGCACGTGTCTATGTGTGTGTGTGATTGTGTGCGCGTGCGTGTATGTGTGTGAGAGTATGTATGCGTGTGCATGTGCGTGCGTGTATGTGTGTGTACAT
>NW_026420023.1:0-379 GCF_001194135.2 Octopus bimaculoides
TACCACCGGATTATCAACACTTGGTATTCATGCTGTCCCATTCGAAAATATATCAACAGACTGGAATAAACCTGTTCGACGATTCACTAAGAGATACCAGTTAACTTGTCAAGTTGAAGTGCTCTCTATACGTACATACATACATACGCGCGGGCGCGCACACACACACATACACACACGCTGACATACGTATAGACACACACATATATGCTAGTGTATGTGCGCGTGTTTGTGCGGTCGCACGTCACTGTGTACTAGTTTATTTGCCGTGTGTACCTATTAATATGTACATAATGAATCTCTATTGCATATCTATATATGAAATACCAGATGAAACACTCCCTCTCTATCTCTCTCTCTCTCACTCTGTCTGTCTGTC
>NW_026420025.1:0-329 GCF_001194135.2 Octopus bimaculoides
TTATCGGAGTTATGGGCATTGAAAGTGTACATGCATCAAGAAAGAGCAATTATAAGGTTTAGCAGTTGAAAACTGTGAGTAGTGAAACGCAGAATTAGGTCCGCTGATCGTGAGAATCAAATATTGATCGCTTCGCTAAAAACTAACAATTGTAAGTGCAGGCTATTTCCCTTGAGTACTTAAAAAAAATATTGTGCAGGTGCTATGGGTTATTTCCCATGAGTGTTTAAGAAGATTAGTTATATGAGGTAGGTATAAAGATCCCTTCCAGAGGTCGTATTATCGATTTTTTTCAACAATCTAAGCATGTCACGAGGTTTCCAGACATG
>NW_026420026.1:0-398 GCF_001194135.2 Octopus bimaculoides
CCATAAAAAGACATACACAGATATTCATGTAAAAAGGTAAGAATAAACTTTTAAAAAATAAAAATAAAACTTAAAATAAAATAAAATAAAAAATAAAAAATAAATTAAATTAAAAATAAAAAAATAAAAAAATAAAAAATAAAGGGAGTCATATCGGTGGGGCGGGTAATCTAGGAAGTAATAAGAGAAAGACTGGATAGTCAAGTAAGCTACATCTAAGCTATTTCGATGGGTTGGTGAAGGGTGGTGAGGAACAATCTAAATGTAGAAGAAGATAAAGTGATAAATAGAATAGATACAGAGACCTTAAAAGGCGTAAGGGATAGATATGTATGAACTGCGTCTGTGTATCTCAGTGGTGGGTCGTAAATAAGAAGTGTCATGCCAGAATAGACTTG
>NW_026420027.1:0-303 GCF_001194135.2 Octopus bimaculoides
TGTCTGTCTGTCTGTCTGTCTGTCTGTCTGTCTGTCTGTCTGTCTAAATAATTATGAGTTGAGTACTGAGCAAGATGCAGCCAATTTACCTCCTCTAAAATTTGAAGCCGAATATTATTGGTAATCATCAGGTTCGATTTTTAATCGATATCATACCTGTCGATCCAGGCCTCGGTAGGTTCTGGCCGAATGTCAGAAAAATAAATAATAAAACAAAAGCAAACACAAGGAAACCACCATAAGCGAAACGTGTCAACCACCTCAAGCAATTACGTGCACCACCACCACCACCACCACCGAAAC
>NW_026420028.1:0-239 GCF_001194135.2 Octopus bimaculoides
TAATAATAATAATAATAATAATAATAATAATAATAACAACAATGACAATCGATGTATCAATACCAACGGATGACAACGTTTCTCTAAAAGAAACGGACAAACTTTCAAAATACAAAGACCTGGAAACAGAGGTAACTCGAATGTGGAATCTAAAAACAGAAACAATTCCTATCATAGTAGGCGCATGAAGTATGATAAAAAATATTCAGACAAATACATAACAAAAACACCAGGACTAA
>NW_026420029.1:0-346 GCF_001194135.2 Octopus bimaculoides
TATATATATATATATATATATATATATATATATATATCATTTACCATATATACATATATATTATATATATACTTTATACTATATATATACTTTATATATACTATATACTATATATATATATTATATATATACTTTATACTATATATATATATATATTATATATATACTTTATACTATATATATATACATTATATATATACTTTATACTATATCTATATATTATATATATACTTTATACTATATCTATATATTATATATATACTTTACACTATATCTATATATCATATATATACTTTATACTATATCTATATATCATATACTATATATATATATATATATATATATA
>NW_026420031.1:0-644 GCF_001194135.2 Octopus bimaculoides
TGTTTGTGTGTGCGCATATATGTGCGTGTGTGTGTATGTGCGTGTGTGTAGGGGTGTTTGTATGTGCGTGTGTGTATGTATGCGTGTGTGTCCGTGTGTGTGGGTGTGTGTATGTGCGTGTATGCGTATTTGTGTGTGTCCGTGTGGGTGTTTGTGCGTGTGTGTTTGCGCGCGTGTGTGTCAGTGTGTTTGTTTAGTAGAAGCAAAAGATAGGTAATTGAGATAAAAGCCGGAATTTATAGTAGAATAATAATAATAATAATAATAATAATAATAATGATAAAAAAAAATGCTTTCTAGTTGATGACAACGTTTCCCTAAAAGAAATGGAAAAACTTTCAAAATACAAAGACCTGGAAATAGAGGTAACTCGAATGGGGAATCTAAAAACAGAAACAATTCCTATCATTGTAGGTGCCTTAGGTATAATAAAAAAAATATTCAGACAAATACATAACAAAAACACCAGGACTTACAAATATATATAACATACAGAAAATTGCACTACTGGGCACTGCACACATTCTACGCAAAACACTTTCAATACAGTAACCATAAGAGCACCAGAGCAAACCACAGCACATACCCAAGGCGCACAGAGCTGCGCTCGGTAGTGAAGTGAAAGCACGTTATAAAACTAAAAC
>NW_026420031.1:654-4271 GCF_001194135.2 Octopus bimaculoides
AAATGCTTTCTAGTTGATGACAACGTTTCCCTAAAAGAAATGGAAAAACTTTCAAAATACAAAGACCTGGAAATAGAGGTAACTCGAATGGGGAATCTAAAAACAGAAACAATTCCTATCATTGTAGGTGCCTTAGGTATAATAAAAAAAATATTCAGACAAATACATAACAAAAACACCAGGACTTACAAATATATATAACATACAGAAAATTGCACTACTGGGCACTGCACACATTCTACGCAAAACACTTTCAATACAGTAACCATAAGAGCACCAGAGCAAACCACAGCACATACCCAAGGCGCACAGAGCTGCGCTCGGTAGTGAAGTGAAAGCACGTTATAAAACTAAAACTACTGAACAATAATAATAATAGTAATAATAGTAATAATAATGAAACAGAATTGAAAAGAACAGAAAAGGAAAGAAAAAAAAACCCGGTTATGATAGACAAAGAAACCGAATACTTTTGTGCAATTAGGTTTAAATATTTAGCCATGAACAGAGAGAAGAAGAAAAGAAAGAAAGAAGCTGAGTGAATATGATGAAGAAGAAGAAGGTTGCTAACAGCTATTTACTGAGGCTAAATCCAGAAGATTCGGTTATGTTATTTAGCATCAACAAGTTGTACGATTGCTTGAAGGCGCCTATTGCATCATCATTCATTATGAGCCAACGAAAGTGAAGCCGCCACGAAGTCACCTTGCTCCTGAGAAATAGCAGCGAAATCGCCCTCAGATCACACTCTATGGTGGTGGTAGTAGTAGTAGTAGCATTAGTAGTAGTAGTAGTAGTAGTAGTAGTAGTAGTAGTAGTAGTAGTAGTAGTAGTAGTAAAGGCGGCGAGCTGGCAGAAACGTTAGCACGCCGGCCGAAATGCTTAGCGGTATTTCGTCTGCCGTTACGTTCTGAGTTCAAATTCCGCCGAGGTCGACTTTCCCTTTCATCCTTTCGTGGTCGATAAATTAAGTACCAGTTACACACTGGAGTCGATGTAATCGACTTAATCCCTTTGCCTGTCCTTGTTTGTCCCCTCTGTGTTTAGCCCCTTGTGGGCAATAAAGAAATAAGTAGTAGTAGTAGTAGTTGTTGTAGTAGTAAAGTTTAACTTTGTCTGTGATTTCCCCACGCTTAGGAAAATGTTTGGTTAGTTTTTGTACGCCCTAGACAAAAGTAATAACAGGGTGCTCCATCATGGCCGCGGCCGCATTGTTGAAACGGAATAAAAGAATTTGATGATTATGATAAAGTCAATTTTATAATCTTTTCTACTGAAGGCTGAAAATGAAAATCCTGCAATTTTGCGGGAGGGGGGGGTCTAATCGATTACATCGGCCTCAGTGCTTCACTGGTACTTAAAAAGACAGAATGCAAGGCAAGGTCGACCTCGGCGGAATTTGAACTCCGAACGTAAAGACGGGCGAAGTACCTCTAAGCATTTTGCTCGGCGTGCTAACGATTCTGCCGGCTCGCCGCTTTAGTTAATTTTATTATAACTATCGTATTTACTCGTGTATAACTCGCATTATTTTATACTCGGTTTTAACAGAGAAAAATTTAAAAAACAAACTGCGCTTTAAGTTATACACGAGACAGTGAAAACTATGGAGGAAATTTTGTATTAAGATTTAATAGCAAGAGAGTAATGGTTGGATAATGCTAATCTTCTCAGTTAAGTTTGGGAATCCAACCGTAAATTATAATATTGGTTGCTTCTGATGAGAACCCTGTGGAGGACTCTACCCCTACGATCCTCCTTGAAACAGTAGGCGGAGAAGATGGATGGACGGACGGAGTATGAGATGGCATGCCATCTCATACTCGTAAAGGGAGTGAGTACCCCATGTTAGGAAACACAGGAGTTTGCTAATGAGTCCTCCTTGCTGGCTTCCAACTAGATTTCCAATTAGACTTTCCAAAGAGGTCCTTGTTGACTCAATTATTTCATAGTTTTTCCCCAATTGGTGTTGTAAATTCATTGACAAAATAGAGAAATAAAACCAAATTCACACAAGCATGTTGTTAAAAACAGAATAAGGAGATGGATGCTGGTCTACAATGTCTTAAGGGTAAAATCTTCATATTTAGTAGAAGAAGAAAGCTCTTGGTATGTTTAATAAATTAATAAAGTTAAACTCTTAAGGGTTAGTCAGTAAGTTTACTTTGAGAAATTATTTTTAATCAAGTATACACTTCCCTGTCACATTCTCTCATCTGCACACAGACTGTCCGCACAAATAGAGACAAACAGAAGCAAAGACAAACACTTCACTCTTGGTGCCAGAGACAAACACTTTGCCATCTGTACAATAAACACCATGGATAGGCGAAGTAAGGAACCTAGGAGAAGGATATTCTTATGTTCCTGCAAAGAACGATTCAGGGTCTCTTGTGTGATGGCGGCGTCAGTGGTGGTGAAGGCTGGGAGATGAACTCTCGGTAAAGGTGAGAAACCATCGGCGAGAGAAAGGAAAACAAGTTGGAGTAAAGAAACATTCGAGTCCAGATTGAAGGCGAGTAGGTTCCTGGAAATCCCTCTTGTAAAAAGGGTCCTCTACCAGTCCTGAGAAAACATAAACTTCGTGGTTGTCTAAAATGAATTTTCAGGCCCTAATGGAAAAACAGGGGAAATAAAAGAAGACAAACGGATTCAAGGAAAATTAGGGCTCAAATATATTCGACCCCGCAAAACGATACGTGAATCCCACACTAACGGTGTAACGAGAGTTGAAAGAGCACCACAAAGAGAGTGTGGAAGAAAATGGAGGGGAATATGAGGTACTCATCAACTTGCAGACACTGTATTCCGTTGATTAATCTATTTATTTTATAACCAAAATGGCAAAAAAGACAATATACAGATACTTATGACATACCATGTCATATCAACAATTAAGATTTCAAATTTAATGGACATCCAGCAATTGGAAGAGGGACAAAATCTTACAGCTTATTGCACTTGGTATAACACTAGTGTAACAATAATTGGGTACCCTCCCAGCAGTATATTGGATAGATATTATCCCTTAGTAGGTTGGATCCTCAACCCCTAACTCTCTTGGAGTATATATATATATATAAAGTCACGGGGCCTGTAATTAACGTGGTAGCAATCCAACGTTTGTTTGGCTAAGAGGGTATTCAGAAAGAATATATTGTAACCATGAATATGTTCTTTCTCAACATACTGAGCACTGTCTTGGCATTTGCATTCAGTTATGACTAACACATGATACATTACAATATTCAAATGTGTGTGTGTGTGTATGGGGCATGTATGTATGTATGTATGTATTCTTTTTATTGTTTTATTCTTTCACTCGCTTCAGTCAGCTGACTGCGGCCATGCTGGAGCACCGCCTCTAGTCGAAGAAATCGATCCCAGGACTTATTCTTTTGTAAGCCTAGTACTTATTCTATCGGGTCTTCCGCCGAACCGCTAAGTTACGGGGACATGAACACACCAGCATCGGTCGTTTGGCGGTGGTGCGGTTGACAAACACAGATACACAAACACACACATACGCACACACACACACACTCACACACACACACACACGTATATACGATGGTCTTCTTTCAGTTTCCGTCTAACAAATCCATTCACAAGGCTTT
>NW_026420031.1:5201-6210 GCF_001194135.2 Octopus bimaculoides
AGAGAGAGAGAGAGAGAGAGAGAGAGAGAGAGAGAGAGAGAGAGAAAGACAGAGAGAAAGACAGAGAGAAAGACAGAGAGAGGGAGAGAGAGATAAAGAGAAAGAGAGAGAGAGAAAGAGAGAGAGAGAGAGAGAGGGAGGGAGGGAGAGAGAGAGTGTGAGAGAGAGAGAGAGAGGGAGAGAGAGTGTGAGAAAGACAGAGAAAAAGACAGAGAGAAAGAGATGATTTGATTAGAGGGTGGGAAAACGAAAAGAGAAAGACAGGGGAAAAGAGAAAGATTGGAGAAAAAGAGAAAGACGCTGTGAGTAAGGTTGTCTGAACAGTATTATATGCCCCAAGATAAATCAATGCACAGTGCCCTCTAGTATTTATATATTGATTGTAGGCCACAGCATACACAGAACTGTGAGGGCCCCCCCGCGCAAAAATACCCAGGGTATCCATGCCTTTTGACAGCTCTGCACACAGAGATATGTATGTCGAATACGTTAGATTGTCACTGAAACCACACCTACTCACCCGAGACAATGAGAAGAAACAAACACGTATTTAACTGCGGCCTCAGTAGATTCCCTGGCCACAAACAATGTGATGGGATGCAGGGCAGGATTATGGACCATCAGGGAAAATCAATGTGCTGAGTGGTATAGGATTTATTAATTTGTTTTAGGACAACAAACCACAACATATATAGATCAGAATAATCTCCATTTTCCGTAGAATTGTGGCAGCTGATGAAGGAAATGTTCGCTATGTGGCCTGTGTGTTTTCTATGCTCTGTTTATGTTCTGTTTCTCATTTTCTCCACGTTTTTTTTTTTTGCAACGTCCTGTACCCAGATATGCATCTATATATACATGTAGATGTAGGTATGTACATACATGTACGTATATATGCATATACTCACATATTATTTGTATTATATATATATATATATATATATATACATCATTTTCGCCATGATAGATCGCCAACCACTACACACTTTTTCAATTCCCGAGCCTTATA
>NW_026420031.1:6432-7618 GCF_001194135.2 Octopus bimaculoides
ATATATATATATATAAAACTGAGTATGTCCGTATGTGTGAATCCCTAAAACTCGAGAACTACCCAACCGATTTCGTTCAAATTTTACATTTTACACATGCATTACTTAGGGTCCATGGAGTGTTATGGGCCAAAAAAATTTTCAACTTCTTGCCTAATGCAGTCCCGGAGCAATCTTTTAGACTGGTTCGGTATAACGTGTCGAAAGTGAAAGAATAACATCTATATTGTAATGTGATATAATTTTGTTTCACTTTTATTCTTTCACTTTCAATTTTAATGTCATGAGACTACGATATCATTTCACCTTTATTGTTTCAATTACCAGTTAATAACTATCGCAGCAGTTGCACGGTTGCAATGTATTCACAGTTATATATTATCCCTTAAATTGACATTTGATATATGTGCTTAATCTCTATATATAAAATTCTTTGTCTCTATGTCTGTTCCCAATGCATTCTCAGACGGCTCCACTAAATTAAATTTTACAAGGTAATAGTATCACACGCCACGAGTTTCAACAAGTAATTTTTTCATTTCCATTGAAACGTTATAACATTTTATAGAGATAATCTTTTTATAGTCAAGTACAGTACAGGACATTTTATATCACTCCGACGACGACAACGTCACATTTTTATATGAGTGTGTATGTGTCTGTCAGTGTGCGTGTGTGTGTTTCTGCGTTCGACGACAATGTTACATTTTGTATATTAGTGTTTATGTGTGTGTGAATGTATGAGTGTGTATGTGTCTGAGCTTGTGTCTGTGTGTTTCCGACTGATATGTGTGAATGTGTCACTCCACGACTGTCAACATGTAATATTTTTTTCATTTCGATTAAAACAATATAACATTTTATACACATAATCTTTCTTAACGTAGTTTTTCGGGAAGATTCAGCGTGACACAGAGTGTAACCAGGCTAGTCCCTTTGAAATAGAGGTACAACAGAAACAGGAAGAAAGAGTGCAGGGTGGAAGAGTACAGCAGGGTTCACCACCACGACCCTGCCGGAGCCTCGTGGAGCTTTAGGTGTTTTCGCTCAATAAACACTCACAACGCCCGGTCTCGGAATCGAAACCGTGATCCTACGACCGCGAGTCCGCTGCCCTAACCACTGCGCCTCCACAAGATATATATATATATATATATATAAAGAGAGAGAGAGAGAGAGAGAGAGA
>NW_026420031.1:11459-13686 GCF_001194135.2 Octopus bimaculoides
ATTTACAACATTATCATACATTTACAGCATTATCATATATTTACAACATTATCATACATTTACAGCATTATCATACATTTAGAACATTATTATACATGTACTGCATTATTTTACATTTACATTATTATACATTTGCAACATTATTATACATTTACAACATTATTATACATTTACAACATTATCATACATTTGCAACATTATTATACATTTACAACATTATTATACATTTACAACATTATCATACATTTACAACATTATTATACATTTACAACATTATCATACATTTACAACATTATTATACATTTACAACATTATTATACATTTACAACATTATTATGCATTTTGTACATTTCACAGAAGATTAATCACAGAACTAACTATACATAATGAATTTTGAAAAAAAATGTTATATTTCATCATTCAATGGTATTTCATGGATAGAAAAATAACTTCCACAATCAAGTGATTTCTACAATCGTTGCACTCTTGTGAGGATCCGTGAAGACAACGGATATTGACCTTTCTTACAGACGCAGTGAGCTGAAGAAAAAACTTTGAAAGCTATTGATCTTGAAACATCAGACAAAAATATTGAATAGGTACACATAGTTTACCTCTTCATGCCTTAATTAGTCTCAGACGAAGGGCATGGACCCAAAACGTTATATAATATTTCACTCCTAACAACCTAAGTAAAATACTGAATGAACAACGCTTTTTAATTGTGTTTTCACTCGTCTGTTGGTACGTCTGCACGTAGAGGAGTCAACAGCGCAGCGTGCTGTTCACCAACTGCAGTTTTATGTGAGCGGGGATAAGAGCTGGGAATTATGATGGTTGAAAGCCGACACAGCTGGCCAAACCATTAAATGTTTAGATGGGATATGAATAGACTTGGTAAGGGTTTCCGACAAACAATGATGATGAGGCCATTGTGTAATATGCAACAGCTTAAGCGCTACAACACTCATGTGTACATATGTGTGTATATGCAGATGTATGCATATATATATATATATATATATATATATATATATATATATATATATATATATATATACGAATACATATATGTATTTATGCGGATATGAATACATATACACATACTTACACACACAGACACAGACACACATACACACACACAGACACACACACACATACACACACACATACACACACACATGCACATATATTTCTACACGCATACATACATGAATATGTATGCGTACACATATAGGTATTTGGGCATGTGTATACACATATTCATATATGCATATTTAGACATACACACACATGTATAGATATATGCTTTCATATACGCATACACATGTACCTACCTGTATGTATATATATATATATATATGTGTGTGTGTGTGTGTGTGTGTGTGTGTGTGTGTGTACACATACACACACGCACATTTTTGTTAATATATATATATATATATTCATACATGTATGTGAGTGTGTTTGTGTGTGTTGTTTGTGTGCGTGAGTGTGTGTGTAAATGTGTGTATGTATGTGTGTGTGTGTGTACATATGGACACCAGTGTAGCTGGGTGGTTGGTTAAGAAGTTACCTTCGTAATCATGGGTTCTCGGGTTCGATCCGACTGCGTTGTGAGTTGGATGTCATTACCAAGAACTCGGGTCCAGCCATACGGAAACTGGACGGAATCCCTTCATATGCATTGTCACAGTTAATATAAATGACCAGCCTTGTCACATACTGCGTCAAGCTGACTCTCTTTAAGAATTACACTAAGTACACTTTTCTCTGCGGAATACTCGGCCAGTTCCCACGTTTATTCTATGAATTGGTGGTTCGGTCTGATCATATAATTCGATGTTTTTTCGTCGAAAGTAGGGGGAGAATCCATAATCTTCTTTTGAATCTATCTTCTCATTTTTTCTCGTGATTTCTCTCGTTCCAACGCCCTGATGTGTAAAGTGAATAGACCATGTGCTCAGAGCACCGGGATTGCTAGGAGACACAAGGCGTGTTATAAAAACTTGCCTAGACACGTGTTTCCACCGCAAGAAACTATAAGCAGCTCACATTTTTATACTGTGTACATTAGATGATATTTATCTCTCGCTCGATGGAGGTTTTTTTTTTTGTTGATCTAACCTAAACGGAACAGTAAACTATATATATACATATCTATGGCGAATTATTTCTATCTCGGCTTAAATATGTTGCGACTTGTGGTGGTGGTGGTGGTGGTGGT
>NW_026420032.1:0-256 GCF_001194135.2 Octopus bimaculoides
GTAGGCTCGAAACGTTAAAGACTTTTTCACTTCCCGAGAGTTATACTAATGCATCTGTTTGTTATCTACACCACCTGTCTCCATCCTTTTGTTTTTGGGGGAATTCTCTGCATAAATTTATTAACTGCAGAGTTATTTACGGACTTAGCGCGCCAGATTGAAGACATTTGAAAGGATACACAGAATGTAATTTGTAGAACTCTCCCCGTGCTCCCTTTCGGGTGGACGTCTTGTGTCTAGTTCTGGAAATTATATT
>NW_026420033.1:0-230 GCF_001194135.2 Octopus bimaculoides
TTGAATGAAAATCAGAAAATGCGCAGATATGAAATTTGCTTGTTGCTTCTCTATAACCAGAGCGACCCATTTCTTGACCATATTGTAACTTGTGATGAAAAGTGGATTCTGTGTAATAATAAAAACGTTCTTCGCAGTAGTTGGCCCAAAACGAAGCACCGGACACCTTCCCTAAACCTGAGCTCTTCAAAAAGGTTATGGTGACTATTTGGTGGTGTACTGCTGGACTC
>NW_026420034.1:0-729 GCF_001194135.2 Octopus bimaculoides
TATATGTATATATGCACATACACGAGGATGTGCTGAAAAGTTCCTGGATTTGGGTAAAAGAAAATACAGGAGGATCAATTAATTATGATTTTCTTCAACATTTTCCTCTCTCAGATCCACACACTTATTGCAGTGGTCCTTTAGTCTTTGTAAGCCCTGTAAAAAGAACTCGGAAGGTTGGAGCTCCAACCAGCGATCACTTCCGAATCGGAATGAGATTTCTTTCCTTTGAGAAGTTACTTCAGTTGTTGAAAGTGGTGATAGTCGGAGAGGACCAAGTCAGGAATGTAAGGTGGTTGGTCTACCAATTTGAAGCCAATGTCACGTATTTTCCGTTGAGTTTCAATTGTTAAAGTCATGTAGAGTCTTTACGTTCTCAGTTCAACTTCGGCCGGAGTCGACTTTGCCTTTCAACCTTTTATGGGTCGATAAAATAAGTACCTGTTGAACAATGGGGTCAATGTAATTGATTTACCCCATCCCTCGAACTTCCTACACCTGTGCCAAAATTTTAAACAAATATTCTACTAAGGTTTCTGACGCACAAACTGAATATGTAGCCGAAATTTAGCAGATTGATTCCTTTTGATTGCATATCTAGAGCAGTGGTAAAAAAGAAAAATATATCGTTTTCATTATTGTTAATTAGTGTGTAGAATTTCAATTGGAGAGCTAATGTGTACAGCTAATTAATATTTCAAACAAATGTTACCCGTCATACCTGGAAGG
>NW_026420035.1:0-340 GCF_001194135.2 Octopus bimaculoides
AATGTTTATGTTAATTTAAAAGATTTATCCAAAAAATCTTATTTAGCTGTAATTCTTAGCACACCTCACAACCACCTCAATGACAAAAAGAAACCAAAATAGAAGCGAAGTTACTGGAGCTTGCAACTTAACGGAAAAGATGCTAGCTGATTTCCACAGCATATGTATGTATGTGTGCAGACTTGAAGCTAACCTTGAATAGAGAGAGCATGTCATTAAAGAGGTCACGATGGCAACAAAAGGACTTTGACAAGCTGATTGGTTAATCAAACAATTGATTAATTAGTTAACCATTTGACGAATGTTGGCACTCCGTCGCTTACGACGTCGAGGGTTCCAG
>NW_026420036.1:0-903 GCF_001194135.2 Octopus bimaculoides
TATATACATGTATATGTATGATATTTATATAAGGATATATACACATAAATATATATATACACACACACACACACATGCACATTCAAATATATATATATATATATAATATATACAGTTAAGTATTTAGTAAAGTAGACAACACAGTTAGACTTGCTTGAGACATATATTTATATAGAGAACAAGATACAGGTTATACAATAAAGAACAGATCTAAATAGAAAAGTTCATATTTTTCTCTTAGTTTTATAATTTGCATTTTGTACTCCATGTAAATACATATTTCAATCCTAATTGTACTATTTATCTTCCTTACTATCTTCATATCTTCATAACAGCTCATTTTGGGTCCCATGCCATGGGTTTGCCTAGGATGAAGAAGCTGGAATTTATGTCGACATGTATTTAAGCACTAGTGTTATGGATAGCAAGCTTATTTTGCTCTCATACCTCCATATTTTATATATATATGTGTTATGTGTGTGTGTGTGTGTGTGTGTGTGTGTGTGTGTGTGTTTGTGTGTGTGTGTGTGTGTAAAGAAAACAGTAGCGCTCAGATGATTTGAACTTACACTCCGAAATCTTTACCAAGAACTAAGTCTGTGGTGGTAAAGAGTGGCTATAAGAGGAATCTAGATTAGCAGATATGGAGATAATAATGCAAATAAAAAAATAAAACTGCTTGGACTAGATATACAAACTATATATATATATACATGTATGGATCCCCCAGAAACAGCTGTTGGGTCTGTAACACCATAACTTCTCCCCTTAATTTACTGTAGTCTTTGTCCTCTGTGGAAGTTTTCTCTGTTAATATATAAGTATTTGAAGGTGGAGGGCAGCAAGCTGGCAGAATCATTAGCACGCTGGGCGAAATGCTTGGCGGTATTTCGTCTGCTGTTA
>NW_026420037.1:0-486 GCF_001194135.2 Octopus bimaculoides
TGGTCAATGAGGAAACTAGGGATAGAAGAATGGTTAGTGAGAGCTGTGCATGCCATGTAAAGAGATGCTGTCAGTAAGGTGAGGGTTGGAAATGAGTACAGTAATGAATTCCGGGTAGAGGTAGCGGTCCACCAAGGTTCTGTCTTCAGCCCCCTCCTATTTATCATAGTCCTCCAGGCTATAACAGAGGAATTCAAGACAGGATGCCCCTGGGAGCTTCTCTATGCTGATGACCTTGCACTAATTGCTGATTCACTATCAGAACTAGAGGAGAAGTTTCAGGTGTGGAAGCAAGGACTAGAATCGAAGGGCCTTAGAGTCAACCTAGCTAAAACCAAAGTCCTAATAAGTAGGAAGGCAGACAAAACACAAATCCCTTCGGGTAGATGGCCCTGCTTGATCTGTAGAAAAGAAGTGGGTAGTAACTCTATAAGACACACCCAGTGCAAGCTATGGACACATAAGAGGTGCAGCAATATCAAAGGA
>NW_026420038.1:0-462 GCF_001194135.2 Octopus bimaculoides
TACGTGTGTGGGTGTGTATGTGTGTATATGCGTGTGTGTATGTATATGTGCGCTTGTGCGTAGATGAACAGATATATGCATATGTATATAGAAACTTACATTTATACTCATATACAAGACTTATAAGTATATATTTATATAAACATATATACATATGCATACATACATATATATATATGTATGTAGATGTATATAAATATATATTTATATATGTGTGTGTGTATGTATATATACGCGTATATATAGTTATCAATTACATTTATACACGTATACATACTTATAAATATATATTTATCTCAACATATATATATATATATACATATATATAATATACATATATATACATATATATTTACACATACATAATTACATACATACGTATGTATGTATGTATATATGTATGTATGTATGAATGTATTCATGTATGTATGTATGTATGTATGTATGTATGTATGTATGTAT
>NW_026420039.1:0-249 GCF_001194135.2 Octopus bimaculoides
AAAAAAAAAAAAAAGACTGAGGTCAATTTGTTCTAAAACCCTTCAAGGCTGTGCCCCAGAATGGTCACAGTTAAAATGACTGAAACAAAATATAAGGATAAGGTAAATGATAAGTCATGAGGATATCCATGAAAGTATTCATGAGGCTACATGAGTGGACATGAAAGATGAACTCCAAATGAAGAGACTGAACATGAGGATAGAATCATCATCATCATCATCATCATCGTTTAACGTCCGCTTTCCATG
>NW_026420040.1:0-320 GCF_001194135.2 Octopus bimaculoides
TCACTCTCAGAGATAAAAGCACAGTGTATGATGACTGTATGAACAGCTATGCTACATGGCAGTGAAATATGGGTTCTGACTACAGAGGACATGCAAAAGCATGAAAGAAATGAAGTCAGCCTATTCCACCAGATGGGTAAAGTTAGGGTGTGTATATTACAGAGTGTAAATGATTTATGAGAAAATCTGGGTATAAGAGTATGGAAGAGAGAAGTGTAATATGGAAGAGAGAAGGCTGCACTGGAATGGATAAGGACAGCTGCATAAAGAAGTACCAATCTCTATCTGTGCAGGAAACCTGTGAAAGAGGTAAAGCCAGA
>NW_026420041.1:0-158 GCF_001194135.2 Octopus bimaculoides
CATCCCGCTGAAAAGGTCCCTGAATAAGGTTTGTTTAAGGATGTTGAGCATGACACCCATGTTTCCAAAGGTGAATTATTCAAACCCCAAAGAATTTCTCTCAACACATGGCTATGATGCTCCCCTACTACTCCTGCTTGTGATCAGAGATGCACATA
>NW_026420041.1:168-333 GCF_001194135.2 Octopus bimaculoides
CCAAAGAATTTCTCTCAACACATGGCTATGATGCTCCCCTACTACTCCTGCTTGTGATCAGAGATGCACATATCGTCAGCCACTAAGGGGCATGCTCAACTGGTTAAAGCCAAACAACCGACAAGCAAATCTATGCTTATTATTATTATTATTATTATTATTATT
>NW_026420042.1:0-391 GCF_001194135.2 Octopus bimaculoides
ATATATATATATATATATATATATATATATATACGTGTGTGTGTGTGTCTTTGTGTTGTGTTTGTCCCTTCACCACCACTTGACAACTGATGCTCGTTTGTTTACAACCCTAAAATTTAGTGGTTCAGCAATAGTGACTGATAGAGTAAGTACTAGACTTAAAAAAAGTAAGTACTAGGGTCAATTTGTTTGACTAAAACACTTCAAGGCAATGAGTGAAACAAATACAAGAAAGATACATGAAGTGCAATCAGCTAAGTCAACTATATACCTATCCTATCAAATTTCTAGCCTTTGTTTAAGGCATGTGATAAGGCTAACAGTCATCAGTCGTCAATAATTATGTATACTCTCTTTACTCTTTTACTTGTTTCAGTCATTTGACTGCGGC
>NW_026420043.1:0-2065 GCF_001194135.2 Octopus bimaculoides
TTTATAATCGTAATCTATGCCGTTTCAAAGGTATTTGTATAAAATTTCATCAAGATATTCATTTTCCTAAAAGTTATGCGGGAAAAAATCGTACCTAGTGAATTTTCCGAAAGTCCTCTCCCCACCTCCCGGTTCGTTGGTACAGAATTGTTTTCGTTAAATAGTTTTTTTTACACCTATTACACTTGTTTTTTTGTTTTGCTTTGGTGAAGTTAACATTAACCAAAATTTTTTTCTATAATTCCCCCCATGGTTTAAACGGTTAAACTAAAGCGTTTGACTCGATGAAAAAAAAAAGAAGCTACATCTCTTAAAAGCATATCCTTATTGTTTCGTCATGAAACATGTCAATTTGAAATACTTTAAATAGTTGGAAAAAAAAATTTAAGATCTGTTTGGTACCTTTCGGAGCCTTTTCTACGAGAAGTAAAACCTGTAAGGAAGGACAAAGATAATTCAGACTGTATGCAACTGAAACTGCCAAGCATTTATTTTATCATGAACAATAAATAGGATGAGAAGTCAACCTAGCAAATAAGAACACAATAGCACTTATCAATTGGAGAGATAACTTTACACAAATTTTGCTAGCCCTTAAAAGGGCCGTTCTGTAGCAAGTAGAGCTACTTGCAAGTAGTAGATCTCTACTTGCTGCTGGTGTACTTGGTGACAGCCTTGGTACCTTCAGAGACAGCGTGTTTGGCTAATTCACCAGGAAGGAGAAGACGGACAGCAGTCTGTACTTCACGGCTACTGATGGTCGAACGCTTGTTGTAGTGAGCCAAACGGCTGGACTCAGAAGCTATTCTTTCGAACAAATCGTTCACAAAACTGTTCATGATAGACATGGCTTTGCTGGAAACTCCAGTGTCGGGGTGAACCTGTTTCAACACTTTGTAGATGTAGATGGAATAGCTTTCCTTTCTCTTCCTCTTCTTTTTCTTATCTCCGGAACGCGCAGGCTTAGCCTTAGCTGCCTTCTTTGCTCCCTTCGATGGTGCTGCAGCAGGCGGCATACTTATTGGTAGTCAGAATCAACTGTTAATGGAACAACGAGAAGCAATTCTATTTATAGTTGGCAGGTAGGCTCACCAGCACAATGTCTCACAACATTTTAGCCCTTCAATTTCATTGGTGGAAATTGAAGGCTTTCTAAATCACATGATCTCATCATACAAAATTTACCTATCATTTGGAGCCTCTTACTGGAGTATATAATGGTAGATCTTTTTTTTTATATTCAGTCTCTATGTTCATGTTAAAGTGAAAGGTGTTACATTTCTGTGCTTCAGATTTTTTTGTAGTTCGTCTCCAATACCCAGCCTGTAATTCTGGCCATTGTTACAGAATATTTTGCAGTAAATGCTGTCAGAGACGAAAAGATGTCTAGAACATTATATCGGAAAGTGCTTAGTTTACGTCTACTTGTTTTAGGAGTCATTTTATTTGGAAATATGGCAAGTCCAATGTCTATGTTCTCATAACATGTGGTTATTAATGAGTTACTTGTTTACCAAATATAATACTATCAGCGCCAATACAAATTTCAGTTGTTCTGAAAATATAAGAAGTATAAGGAGAAAGTAACATAAAATACAAGAGATGCGGTTTTAGGAGAAAACATCTTTGTTACTCTAATCGGCGGAGGTGTTGAATGTGCATCTCCTTTTCGCTTTTGTAGATGGATTAGCTTTCCTTTTCCTTTCTTTTCTTTTTCTCCCCACTTCGACACCCGATCACAAAAATGAAAAATAGTGTAATAGGTGTGAATTTTCCGAGTCCTTTCCTCAGCGCGCATTTTTTTTTTTTTTTCATATTCGTTTACTACATGTTTTCCAAAATTCTAATTTTTAAAAAAGATTTCCCACCCCGCGCACATCCACGCCAATATTCGGGATGTTTTTAAATCCGTTCGCCCTTTTGCGCATGAAGCCTGGGAATGGTCTCTCCACATGTTAGAAATAACAGCCAAATCTCAGGCGTCGAGCACGCACCCCCAACCACTATTTCCTTTTTCGTCATGTTTACATATTTTCTGAATATTTCCAAAATTCCAATTCTTAAG
>NW_026420043.1:2779-5486 GCF_001194135.2 Octopus bimaculoides
CACATCCATTAAAAAACTGGATTATCTCCCCACTAAAAAATTGTGTTAATGTGACAAGTGATTGTAAGCCTAGTAATTATTCTATCGGTCTCTTTTTGCCGAACCGCTAAGTTACGGGGACGTAAACACACCAGCATCGGTTGTCAAGCGATGGTGGGGGGACAAACACAGACACACAAACACACACACATACACATATATATACGACGGACTTCATTCAGTTTCCGTCTACCAAATCCACTCACAAGGCTTTGGTCAGCCCGAGGCTATAGTAGAAGACACTAGCCCAAGGTGCCACGCAGTGGGATTGAACTCGGAACCATGTGGTTGGTAAGTAAGCTACTTACCGCACGGCCACTCCTGCGCATGGAAACAGTTTTCTTGCAGTGTTCACATCTCTACACAAATCCATTTTGTGTCAACTTTTGACACCCATCCAATATTCTTTCTGTTAAGGAACTGCTTTGCCATGCCGAAGGTTCTATATACCTACATACCTTCCGCAGTGTCCTTTTTTATGACACATCTGTATCCAACGGGTCGTTGAGATATGTAACATCTAGTTCGATGACACTGGATAGCAAGAAACCACCTTACCAGTCAGATATGGTATTTTTCTTGGTGACCTTGTCGAGTTCTTCACATCAACTGAACCTACTGTGATCGGGTAACGCGAAGTGGCCTTCATCCTGCGGACGTCCGTCCCCCTCTCCCCTTTGTAGACAGTCTTCTCAAAACAAGTAGGACGCCATCCAGTACAACATAAGTTTGAAGGGGCTGGTGCTCCGACCTGACCAGCACCGTCTAACATGTTGCCGCGCGGCCTACCAGCCCCATATCAATGCCATTACTCTTGATTGGCACTCAGTTAGGTAGTGCCTGTTTTCGCATCGATGTTTCCTTGAGGCTTAGGCTCAGGATCATTGAGCTTCACAAATTCCGCTACGGACCCGCTTTGGATTCTTCCCACTCATTGCCATACCATCGTAGGGTTAGCCGCCTTCCACGCCATGTTATTCTCAACGAAATTATAAAGCTTGGCCTAGACGCCGCAGATTTCCCTTCCCAGCTTGAGGTAGCGAGGTGGACTGAAGAGTTAATAAAAGGCTAGACAGCATGACAATTTTCTTGTTCCGCGGTGGTAGGCACCTCATCTAGAGTACTACATGCTGCGACGTTTTCTCAGTGGCAACCTGGTGAGTTCGGTTACCAGCCTGGACTTTGCTGTTCGTCAGGCCGAGAAGGCAAACTGACAAACTATCGATCGCTCTTTGATAGATTTGTGGTCGAGCATGTGACAGTGAAAACCTCTGGCGTTCTTACCGCGCCCCTCTTCCTTCCAAACTGCAGCAGTAGCCCCCCACCCTCATCTGGAATGTTATATGCGACACCTCCAGCGGAAACCCGGTGTGTTCGGCTACTAGCCCTAGCTCTGCTATTCATTAGGCAGAGAAAGGCAAACTGTCAAAGTATCGACCGTGCTCTGACAGATTTGTGGTCGAGCTTGTGGCAGTGGAGATCTCAGGCGGAGTTGGCTACCAGCAGGTGTGAACCCCGTGAGTCGAATTGGCTGCTTCGGCACGTTTCCCTCATCTCCCGGGACAGAACCTTTTCCATTTTGTCTGCCGGTACTATGAGGCGGACTGATTAATCCTTTTAGTTATAGCTATCGTACATTACTGGTAGATGCACCCTTAATAATAATAATAATGGAATAGGGTTGTTCTGACAGGTTAACTTTCGGAAGGACTCGTTGGAACTGAGAGATAATCAAGGCTACGAATGTTTCTAAAACTAAAATTAGAATGACAGAAAGAGAAGTAAGATTTAATTCCCTTGAAGACTTAGAGTAAAGTTGTTTCCCTTTAGTGCTCAATGAATGAAATGAAATCAACTTTCTTGTACATGACTGTGTAGTGAGAAGCTTGCTTTCCAGCGATATGGTTTTGGGTTCAGTCCCTCTAAGTGGCACCTTGGGTAGGTGTCTTCTGTTTTAGTCTCGGGTCAACCAAAGCTTTGTAAGTTGATTTCGAAGACGATATATATATATATATAGTGTATCGGGATTTAAAATAAGCACTGGGGTCGATTTGTTTGAGTAAACCCCTTCATGGCCGTAGTCCAATGACTGGAATAAGACAAAAATAAGTTACTATCATTTGAACAGCATTATTAGGATAGCATTAAGCACTTACGCTTTTGTAAACATGTCTCATCAAACAGTTCATATTTAAGCTCATTGCTCATAGGGAGCATGTAATGGTAAGTGTTTATGCACTTTAATTCTGTATCATGTTTCAGAGAATAAATTTTGGTAGATGACCAAAGTGATAACACGTCAAACAGCAACGTCAGCATCTGGGTTCAGTTCAATACTCTCAAAGGACTTTTATTGAATTGAGTCTTTTGTAGATAAAAAGTCAATGCAATCGTGTAGCTGTCATTTAGAAGAGCGTGAACTAACTTCCATTTATTCAGACTTAAAGACGGCGTTTGATAGATGAAGGAAATATATTGATGAGCTACTTAGTATTATATTTATATATTGACACAAGGTTGGCTGTGAGGCAAGAAGTCTGATTCCCAATCTCATAGTTCCGAGTTCAGTCCTACTGCATCTTAGGTGTCTTCTCGGGCCGACCAACCATCTGAAGGAATTTCGGTTAATGTTTACATCTTGATCCGAAAATGAAAAAAAAAAAAAAAA
>NW_026420044.1:0-233 GCF_001194135.2 Octopus bimaculoides
GCAGCATGGTCCACTCATGTTCAGGAGATTTTTATTGCCCTCCAACTCCCCTCTCCACTTTGAATGGGATATTCCTATCTTAAAAAGTAGAAGACACTTGGCAAAGGTGCCACACAGTGGAACTGAACCCAGAAACATGTAGTTGGGAAGCAAGCTTCTTACCACACATCTACTATAGATATGTACTAGCTGTTTTTCCCGGTTTCACTCGGGCAGTGTGGTGGATTTGGCTA
>NW_026420045.1:0-206 GCF_001194135.2 Octopus bimaculoides
TATATATGTATGTATGTATGTATGTGTATATGTCTGTGTGCCCGTGTTTGTCGCCCCCAACATCGCTTGATAACCGATGCTGGTGTGTTTACGTCTCCGTCACTTAACGGTTCTGCAAAAGAGACTGATACAATAAGTACTAGGCTTACAAAGAAAAAGTCCTGGAGTTGATTTGCTCGACTAAAGGCGGTGCTCCAGCATGGTCG
>NW_026420046.1:0-631 GCF_001194135.2 Octopus bimaculoides
ATAAGTCCTGGGGTCGATTTGCTCGACTAAAGGCGGTGCTCCAGCATGTCAAAAGACTGAAACAAGTAAAAGAGTAAAGAGCATATATTCACGCATGCACAAACACACACACACACACATACATACATACATACATACATACATACATACATACATACATACATACATACATACATAGAAATTTCTATGTCTGTATGAACGTAAGTACGTAGATGTGACCACGTATAATACAATCTCCCCGAAGACAAACTGTATAACAGTTACGCATGCTGTGAAACGTTTCCCAAACAGGACAGAAACTGTCGGCAAAGACGGTGTTCCTTGCTGGACTTGAAGAAACAGTAAAAAGTTATCAACACTGCAGCGACAGCTGATAAACTGACATAGAATTCTCTCGCATATAATAAATATACGCATCCAAACACTAACATGCTTCCTGAATAGCTTCTATGCTGAAAATAGTGATACTAAATAGTGATATATATTGATCTCCAATCGATAGCTGACGATCAAGGGAATTCTCTGTTCGTGTCGGTTTGTTTTCGTCTGGCATTGCACGTGTTTTCCAAACATGTGCAGGCTTGATGCATAGGTTGATATACATATACTATCTATCTATCTGTCTTTCTGT
>NW_026420048.1:0-1357 GCF_001194135.2 Octopus bimaculoides
AAGAAGAGAAAAACAAGAACAAATCATACCATTTATAGTGACACACAATCTAAGCCACCAGAACATCTTCAATATCCCTAAAGCAAACCTACCAATCATTGCCCAAAGTAAGGAATTGAGAAATATCATTACAGATCAAAGTATAACTCTCAGTAAAAGACAACCTAAAATCTTGAAAAAGCTATTAACAAAGGCAAGGTTTGACCTCAGCAACAAAAATCAAACATTCACTGTTTCCAAATGCAATTATAGCTGATGTGGTACATGCCAATCAATTCATACCGGCCCATATATGAACACAAAAACAGGGAAAATATTCACCAATGTGAACATGAACTACAAAAGTAGAAATCTATTCTACTGCATCAAATGCCCAAATTTTGAAGAACTGTACATTGGCCAGACAGGTAATGCACTATCGGAACACTCACGTGTGCATCGACAACAGATTAAAAACCCAGAGGTCCACCAAATACCACTGAGTAACCATATGGCAACATGTGGTCGAAAATCTTTTATGATATTTCCATTTCATAAACTTTACAATCTGAATGAAATTGACAGAAAACGGAAAGAAAAGGACTTTATTAAGAAATTCAAATCCAATCTTAACAAACAATGATTAAATTAATATTACATGGGGTTTAAAAATCTTATCCCTATAACTAAAACACAAAACATCTCTCAAATGTCATCATTTCTAAAAATAAACATTGAAAAATGGTTTGGCATCATCTCTAAAAATAGCCAAATACCTACTGCTGCTGTCCAAAGGAATGTGTATAAAGGACAAAAAGACAGCCAGTCAACTACAGTTAAAACACATCTGTCTAGATGACTGCTAGAAAGCAGGAAAGTATACTAGTCCTTATATATTTAATACTCAATATTTCATTTATGCAATAAGACATTCAATACTTCATTTCATTTTACTATTCATATTATATATTCCATATTCTGTATCCCACATTAATTTTATAGGAATATAAATAAAACATAAAAAACAGACAGAGTTGGAACACTTTTGAATAATATATATATATATATATTTATATCTATATATATATATCCATGTTACATGCATATAAGAAGGGATGACCACTAAGTGGACATCCAATATGCTAGAAAGAGGTCATCAAGTGGTCAGAGCTGAGATATTTGTAAATAACCCCAATGTAATCGGTAGAACTGTACGCACGTCAAATTTTATGAAGACAATTTTTGTATAGTTCTGCAAATTATATTGAATTTAGAATCATTGTACTGATGAACCATTGGACGTTTTTACATAAGTAAAAAAGTTGATGGGGGAAACCGGTATACAATTAATTCTTTATTTTGTATATTTTTCATTTGT
>NW_026420049.1:0-274 GCF_001194135.2 Octopus bimaculoides
ATACTGGGATTTACATATTAATGAGAATATATAGATAGTGCATGGCATCTTGACACATGCGTACGTTAGAAAAAGATTACCAGAAGGCGACAAAATCATTGAAATTATTCAAAAGTTGATATGCACTGTAGTTGCGTGATGAAAAACTAGTAGTAATAAATATTTATTAAAAATTCATAAGTAAAACTTGTATGTCTGTCTGTATGTATGTCTGGCTGTATGTGTGTGTGTATGTATGGATGTATGTATTATGTATTATGTCATTATTCACTTT
>NW_026420050.1:0-243 GCF_001194135.2 Octopus bimaculoides
GCGTGCTAACGATTCTGCCAGCTCACCGCCTTCATCGAAGATTTTATCATTTTTACAGCCTACAGCTCTATAGAGCAGCTACCGTGCTTTGTTCTTTAAAACGAGGCTCAAATTTAGTTACATGCATTTTTCCCTGGTATGAAAATAACGTATGACGATTTGTTAAAAAATTACCAACGTAGTCAGACCGAAGCAGGTGATATTGATAATGTCAGGCGGTGAGTTGGCAGAAAGGCCAGCGCG
>NW_026420051.1:0-333 GCF_001194135.2 Octopus bimaculoides
TGACTAACGTCATTTTTCCGTTTTTTTTTTAATTTACTTACAATATACGCTTACTCTTTTTTCAAATGAGTGAAATGTGTGTTATAAACGATATTTTGAGAAATAGTTTTTCGATAAGAGACTTCGATGGAAAACAATTAATTATAAACGGTGGGTGACCAAAGAATTCGTATATTTAATCAGTAAATATGACAAAAAAATGGAAAGTCATCTAGATACAGCTTCTATCTTCACTGGTCTGTTAAACCAGTGATTTCTTATTTTTGTTAGAAGTATTCAGTGGCATTTTTTCTTTTACTGACGTCTTATTTAATATCCAGAGTAAAAGTCATG
>NW_026420052.1:0-111 GCF_001194135.2 Octopus bimaculoides
TTTTCTACACATGCAATAGACTTGTGTGTACATACACACACAAACACATAATATAAATGTTTTTATATGTATATATACATATGCATTCATAAGCACACATTCATATAAATA
>NW_026420052.1:308-474 GCF_001194135.2 Octopus bimaculoides
TTAGTCTACATCTGCACAGGCATACATCTATGGACAGGACTAACCAAAACACACACAAACACACTCACATATATACACATAAACACTTTTACATGCACTAAATATATTTTCTCTCATTTCAAACTCTAAATGCAAATGTACACGTGTATATGTGTGTGTGTGTGTA
>NW_026420052.1:2222-2384 GCF_001194135.2 Octopus bimaculoides
AATAATGGCAAGCATAACAAGAGGAATACAGATGGCGAGGAGAGGGATTCTGGAGGTGGACGGAGGAATCTTTTGGTTTGGTTGATAATGCTTTGGATCTGTGATGTAAAAGAAGAAAGAAAGAAAAGGGTTACAAAATAGTTTTAGATATATATGTGTGTG
>NW_026420052.1:4120-4232 GCF_001194135.2 Octopus bimaculoides
ATGGGTCATCGTCCCTTTTCAGCCACTGAAAACAGAGAAGGGAGAAACGGGGTTACATTTCTTGGAATGAGGCATAAGACTAAAAATGGACACACAGGTGATTGGTCAGTTT
>NW_026420053.1:0-263 GCF_001194135.2 Octopus bimaculoides
TCTATCTATCTATCTATCTATCTATTTATCTATCTATCTATCTATCTACTGATCTGTGTATCAAGATATATTCTCTCTGTTTATTTCCTCGTGTTACCTTCTGATGAAGAGCGTAAGGCGAACCGAAAAAAGACTTTCCCACCTTCCCAAGCGTCAAACTAATACACCTGCCTGTTGTTTATACACGTGTTTTCGTCTTTTGCTTTTCTGTAAATGTCAACTGTATAAATATATATGGATATATATGTATATATATATATATA
>NW_026420054.1:0-211 GCF_001194135.2 Octopus bimaculoides
GAGAGAGAGAGAGAGAGAGAGAGAGAGAGAGAGAGAGATATTTAATATTTATAACTTGAAGTAGGATTGCAGCGCTGTTGTCTTTCATTGCTACGAAGACAAAAAGCAAGAACAACTGTGATAACAGCAGTAACAACCTCAACAAAAGAGGAAAATAAAACAAAAGAAATGAGGTGTAATTTTGATGACTGAAACAGCAAATTAATAAAGA
>NW_026420055.1:0-436 GCF_001194135.2 Octopus bimaculoides
TATATGCATATACTCATTTATTATTTGTATTATATATATATATATATACATACATATGTATGTATGTATGTATGTATGCATGTATGTATGACGGGATTCTTTCAGTTTCTATTTATCAAATCCACTCAAAAGGCTTTGGTCGGCCCGAGGCTATAACGGGAGACACTTGCCTAAAGTGCCACACAGTGGTACTGAGCCCGGAAACCATACTGTTGGAAAGGTGTGTTAACGTATCCATAAGTTAGCGGTTCGGCAAAAGAAACTAATAGAATAAGTACTAGGCTTGCAATAAATGAGTCCTGGGGTCGATCTCTTCGACTAAAATACTCTTTAAAGGGGTGCTCCAGCATGACCGCAGTCTAATGACTGAAACAAGTAAAAAAAAAAATCTACAGAGAAATAATTAAATTTGCCATGATTGTATATCTACTACATA
>NW_026420056.1:0-530 GCF_001194135.2 Octopus bimaculoides
ATATATATATATATACATACATATATACATATATATATATATGCATATCTATATATCTCTATATATATGTGTATATATATATATACATATGCAGGTACATACTTATATTATTATAAAGACATGGCTATACATACATACAAACATAAATACACACACATACATATATATATATATATATGTATATATATGTGTATATATATATATATATATATATATATGTATATATAGTGTATTTGAAAGACGGAAACTGAAAGAAGCCTGCTATATGCGTGCATCTGTGTGAGGTTGTCTCGGTGTACGGGTGTGTGTCTCTTAGTTCGTATCAGACACCCACCACGCTTGATAACCGGTGATGGTGTGCTTACGTTTCCGTAAATTAGCACTTCGTTAAAAGAAACCAGTACAACAAGCACCAGTGTGGTCGATTCAATCTACCGAAAATTATTCAAGGCTGTGCCCCAGTATGGCCGCAATCTAATTATTGAAAGAAGTAATACATACATACATACATATATATATATATATATATA
>NW_026420056.1:1281-3210 GCF_001194135.2 Octopus bimaculoides
ACTGCAGAGCGCCAAGTTGGTGGCGAAAATTGAGGCAACTCAGGGCCACTACACAAAGAAGATTGACTCGGTGAAACAGATGAGCTACTGGAAGAGGCGAAAGGAGCTGATGCTCTCCTTATTAGAGGAAGGGTTCCCGACCATTTTTTTTTTTTTTATCTATGGGCCCCTTTGAAATATTTTATTCAGGTGGACTCCTATGGCCATTCAGTGTTTAAAAACTAGTCTTATAGAAACTCCTTTCAAAATTCCTGTTTTGTTAAAATGTTAAGAGAAAGAAACCAGTTTCTTGCCATAAATACCAATACATACATCTAAAGCGGGGGTTCTCAATCATTTATACTCTATGGACCCCCTTTGATTACTATTTTATTCTGGCGGACACCCATAACCATTCGATGTTTTAAAATACATGCATACATACATGCACACACACACACCCATACATACACACACCCAGACATACATATATATTAATACAGTGATACATACATACATACATACACGCATACATACATGCTATTTTAATTATGTTTTTGTCTGCATTCAATTTTCTCCTAATATTTTACCATTTCAGTTTTTTCCCTTAGTTGTTCATGTTGTCGACGCCAGTGTTTCGTTCTCAATATTGTATTAATTTCTCTTCATGTTATATTTCGCTTTTCGTTACTGTTATAGGTCCTCCTCGTTTTTAGTCTACATTTACATGTCCTACCTACCTCGCATTTTTTTTTTTTTTTTTTCTGCTATCAACTGACTGTTTTTTCTACCTTCTTTTTCATTTCTTTTCTTCGGTCTTCATTCTTAAGTTTTTTTCTCGTTGATCAAATTCCTTCTTTAGTCTGTTTTAATAACCTCAGCTTCCTCAAATTTTCGGTCAATGTTTTCCACCTTCCATGAATATTTGCCTGCCCGCCATTTTCAACATCCTTCTGTCGTCTGCTGCCTTCAGTTTCTTTTTATCTTTTACAGCCGAGATTTTCAATCAAAGTCCACTTGACCTTTGTGAAGTCCACATAAGGATTTTATGAAAATGTGTGAGCAATAAATTTCTCATACAAATTATATATCTAATATCTAATTATAAAAACATTATAAGATTTCATTTTAACCATCGAATGGCTATGGGGGTCCACCATAATAAAATAGTAATCAAAGGAATTCGTAGACAAAAAAATGGTTTCTTGTCTTTTGTCTTCAGTCATGTTAAATCTTGTGGTTTCAATATTCTTCAGCCTTTCTTAATCTTCAGTCTTTTATCCCCTACATTCATATTCTACCTTCTGTTTCATTCAATTATCTATCGTCTTCTAAACTTTTTTTAAAGATATTTTCTGACTTCAATCGTCTGCTTTCTTCATTCATTACCAATCTTCTATCACCTTCAATCATTTATTTTCTTGATTCTTCTTTTATCTTCTTCAGTCTCTGCGGTGTTTCGCCTGTCATCCCTACCTTCTGAGTTCAAATGCCGCCGAAGTCGACTTTACCTTTTTTATTCTTTCGGGATCGATAAATTAAATACCAATGAAACACTGGGGTCGATGTAATCGACTAGTCCCCTCCCCATAAATCTGAGCCCTTGTGCCTCCAGTAGAAAGGATTATTATTATGATTATTATTATGATATAAGGCGGCGAGCTGGCAGAAATGTTAGTATACCGGGCGAAAAGCATAGCGGTATTTCATCTGCTTTATGTGCTGAGTTCAAATTCGGCCGAGGCCCACTTTGCCTTTCATCCTTTCAGGGTCGATAAATTAAGTACCAGTTGCGTACTGGAGTCGACCTAATCGACTGGCCCCCTTCCCCAAATTTCGGGCCTTGTGCCTAGTGTAGAAAAGATTATCATTATCATCATTATTATTATATAAGGCAGCGAGCAAGTAGAATCGTTAGCATGCCAGACAAAATGCTCAGCGACACTTCGT
>NW_026420056.1:3380-3993 GCF_001194135.2 Octopus bimaculoides
TTTAGCGTTATTATCAAACCTCCCTGTGTCTGGTAATGTTGTTTTAGTCGGTGTTAATGCTGTTGTTGTTGTCATGATTACAGAAGTGTGTGTTGTACATGATACAGCGTAAAATAATAATAATAATAATAATAATAATAATAATAATAATAATAATAAAAGCATAAAAGAAGGCAAAACAAACAACAACAAAAACAGATGTTCACAGACAGTAGGCTACATGTAAGAGGTTAGTTTTAGCATAAGCAGCGTGGTGATTAATATAGACGGAATGTTTACAACAGAGGTACACACACATATATACACATACATACATACACACACACATGCATATATACACACCCATATACACATATACACACAAATACACGAACTCAGAAACACATACATGCACAACTAACACACACACACACATATATATATATATAAACATACACGCTAAGAGATAAAGGCACACAAACACACATACATATATAAATATATACATATATATATGATATAATACATAGCTATATATAATACATATATATATATATATCACGTAATATATATATGGATATATATTTAATATATATATACCGTAATATATAATATATGTATAACATAATATATA
>NW_026420056.1:5938-7295 GCF_001194135.2 Octopus bimaculoides
TATATATATACATAGTAAATCTAGAAAAAGAAGAACACAAAAAACAGCAACACGAGTACGTGGTACATGTAAAGTATTAGCAGACGCTTAGAGAAGGGAAGAAGGATGGTTTAACGTTTCAAGCAACGCTCTTCTTTAGAAACAGACGAAAGTCTAAGAGAAGGGAAGACGGAGGAAGAAAATCGCCAATGATTCACATGTGGTTATATATATGTATGTATGTATGTATGTATGTATATATATATGTGTGTATCTATTCATACATATATATATGGATATATGTATACATACATATATATGTGTGGGCATATATATATATGTATAATATATATATATCGCACGTATAAATCTCGTAGATAAAATGTCAATTAAAGTAAGTTAATATATTGTGATGAAAAAAGAAACCTCAATCCTTCCTACAATTGCCTTTCTTCAGTGAAAATGATAGAGATGCAAATTTTCTCATTCTTATTGTTTATTAATGACAACAATATACAAAAATAGACAAGACTCATGGTAAATCTCTTAACGGTCGTTAAATATGGGGGCCTTTGGGATGGAACCTATAGATAACAATAAGCAGCTGATGAATTTAAGTGGTGCTTATATAATATTCTGAGTATGTTTAGAAGCATCTATATACTGATAACAATAAACGTCGGGTAACATTAACTATGACTATAATGAGCATTCACTATATATATATATATATATATATATGAGGAAATCTACATGCACATATACACACACGCACACATATAGAGACAGGCATTTCACATTCATATACATATTATATATATATATATATATATATACATACAGAGATATATATACATTCATATACGTATATATTCATATATATTTATAATATACATGTATATATATTTATATATAAAGAGAGAGGGAAAGAGAGATAGGAAGAGAAACATGTGGATATCCATGCATACATGTTATATATGTGTGTGTGTGTGTGTGTGCATGCATACCTATATACAAATCAATGTATGCATGCGAATGTGTATGTATCTATGTACTTATGTATCTACGTGTGTGTGTGTGTGTGTGTTTGTATAGCTGAGTACCCCGAAGCAGGAGGAGATGACAACGATGATAAGGACAATGAAAGGGATCCACCTCGTGGATAAGGGGATAAGAGAGAAATGAAAATGAGAGAGAAACTAGATAAGGGAAGAGTGCAAAAACGACGAAAATAATAACAATGGGGGGGAAGAAGAAGAAGGAGAAGAAGAAGAAGAAGAAGAAGAAGAAGGGTGAAGAAGAAGAAGAAAAAGAAGAAGGGTGAAGAAGAAGAATAAGAAGAATGGTGAAGAAGAAGGAGAGAAGAATAAGAATGGTG
>NW_026420056.1:8213-8555 GCF_001194135.2 Octopus bimaculoides
GAGACGACGGCGATGACGATGATGATTGTGATGATGATTGTGATGATGATTGTGATGATGATTGTGATGATGATTGTGATGATGATTGTGATGATGACGATGAAGATGTGTTGCAGCGCCGCCGCTGCTGCTACTACATGCGATGATGATGATGATCGTGATGATGATGATCGTGATGATGGCGGTGAAGACCCTTTGCAGCCACTGCTGCTGCTGATGATGATGATGGCATCAGCGATGATGACGACTACGATGACCACGGCTACGACGACGACGACGATGATGATGATGATGATGATGACACAGATAAGAAGACCAAAGATTAATCACATGTATCAATCA
>NW_026420056.1:9208-10084 GCF_001194135.2 Octopus bimaculoides
ATATATATATATATACGACGGGCTTCTTTCAGTTTCCATCCACCAAATCCACTCACAAGGCTTTGGTCGAATGGATCAATCCCTGTACTTAGTCTGTTTCTAAAGCATGGTACTTATTCTATCGATTCTTCTGCCGAACTGCTAGTTTACGGAAATGTAAACACACTAGCACCGGTTGTCAAGCATTGACGGGGGACAAACACTGATACACACACACGGAGTCGCACACACATATATTACATTGATCCTGGTGTTTAACTCGTATTTAGTTTATCGACCTCAAAAGGGATGAAAGGCAATGTGGACCTCAGCGGAATTTGAACTCTGAAAGTAAAGATGGACGAAAATGCCGTTTTTTACGTTTCGCCCGGCGTGCTAACGTTTCTGCCAGTTCGCCGCCCTCAACAACAGAAACAATAACAATACTAAAACAAAAAAAAGGGCCAATGAAATCCCCTTCGCCGGCAACAGCCACCAGAACCACACCGCTCCGCCCTGCCTCGTCTCGCTGTCCCGCTCCACAACGCTTCAAGGGACGATAATCAAGCGCTCTTTGATTAATTAGACAGATGGTCTATCTCTCTCTCAGTTTAATCGCAATGTCGGCAGCCATATTGGCGATTATAACAACGACTTCTACAACAAACAATACCACTACTACTACTACTACTACTAAACTAATACCATCATCACCTCTACAACCATTACTACTGTAACCGCCATCTCTAGTGCTACCACCACCACCACCACCACCACTACTACAACTACTATTACCAACACCACCACAACCACTACTACTAATACTACTATTACTCCACCGCTACTACCCCACCATAACTATAATCACCGCTATAACCATTACCACCACTATTGACG
>NW_026420056.1:10359-14603 GCF_001194135.2 Octopus bimaculoides
AGAGAGAGAGAGGATGAGAGAGAGAGAGAGGATGAGAGAGAGAGAGGATGAGAGAGAGAGAGAGGATGAAAGAGAGAGAGAGGATGAGAGAGATAGAGAGAGGATGAGAGAGAGAGAGAGGTGGAAAGCGTGCCGATTTTTAGATGGTGGTGGAGGTGTTCAACGAAGTAATGTTGGTAGTGGTCGTGACGATGGTGGGAGACAGACAGACAGACAGACAGACAGATAGATACAGATGACGTCTACAGTTTCTCTACCAAGACTACAAATTCAGGTTTAAGCCAGTAATTATTGGGGGGAGTACTGGGATATGTTACACATTGCCTAAATACCAATCTTGAGAAATTAGGCTTCTCAAAACCAGAAAAGAGAAAGCTAATTTGAAGACTACAGATCTAAGCCATCACTGGAACTGTAAAAAGCTGTAAAACTTTCCAGAAGTTTATCATTTAAATATATATGAGCGTGTCTAGATATGTAGCTATATGCATGACAATATATACATAAAACAAAACATACAAACCTGCATACATACATATATACATACATACAACAAAAATACCCTGTTGTTGATGTTGAAAGCCCAATAAAGGAGCTTTGGATATAGGTTAGAAACCGTTTCTTTCTCTATTAGCAAAATATCTTGAAATAAAACTGAACAATGACATTCATGCATATATATACATACATACAAAAACCGTTGTTGTAGAAATTCCAATGAAGGAACCTTGGATCTAGGTTAGAAACCGGTTCTTTCTCCATTGGCCAGAAACCTTGAAATTAAACTGAATAATGACATACATACATACATACATACATACATACATACATACATGCATGCATACATGTATACATACATAACTATTTACATAAGAATGCATACATGAAAAATACAAATCTACACATATACATACATGCATACATACAAAAATACCCTGTTTTTGATGTTGAAATTCCAATGAAGGAACCTCGGGTCTAGGTTAGAAACCGGCTCTTTCTCTATTGGCAAGACATCTTGAAATAAAACTGAACAATAACATACATACACACATATAAACATAGATACATGGGACAGTAGGATGTGATTTGAGGAAGATTTGGTTGTAATATCTAGCACGTTTAGCTACTATACACAGACGTTCCTCGTTGGGTCATATATATATATATATATATATATATATATATATAAAACAAATAATAAATGAGTATATGCATATATACGTACAGGTATGTGCATACCTACGTCTACCTGTATATATAGGTGTATATCTGGGTACAGGACATTGCAAACAAAACGTAGACAAGAAAATAATAATAACCAGAGTACAGAAAACACACAAACCACATAGAGAACATTTTCCTTCATCAGCTACCCCCATTTCAACACCGGCGTTTCGAAGAGTATATATATACAGGCAGTAAGGTGTGATTTGAGGGAGGTTTGGCTGCTATGCATACGTAAGTGAGCAATGTGATGATGGTGGTAGAGAAGATGCTGTTGATGGTATGGACAAAGTTTGTCGATGTTGTTGGTGGTGGTGGCGACGACAATGATGGTGGTGTTGTTGACGCTGCGTGCGATGATGGTTGTGATGGCGGTGGTGAGGGGGGTTGGTGGTAGTGGTGGTGGTGGCTGTGTATGAGATGATGATGATGATGATGATGATGGTTATCTGTGATGTGTTGCAGAGACAACAAATGGTGATTAGAGAGTAAATTTCTTGTTATTGGTGTCGATGGCGGCGATGGTGTAGTAGACAGCGGTGATACTGGTGGCGGCGGTGGTGCTGCTGGTTGTGGTGATGATGATGGTGGTGATGAGTGTGACGACAGCGTTGGCGATGGTGTAGTAGTGGTTGTGATGATGATAAAGATGGTGGGGTTGTTGGTGGTGGTGGTAGCGTTGCTGATGTTTGGGATGTGGGTATTGGTGATGGTGGTGGTGGTGACCACTACGAAGGCGGCGACAGTGGTAAAGTTCGTGCAGTGATGCTTGCTGCGGTGGTGATGACGGCTGTGGTGGTGGTGGTGGTTGCGGTGGTAGTTCAGTGCTAGTGATAGAGGTGCTATGTTGCGTTACGGATAACATTAATGACTGATGATGATGATGATGGCGGTTGTGACGCGGTGGGTAGGCGGGTATGCGACTATTAGCGAGGCTGATGCTGGGGGGTAATGATGATGGTGTTGGTAGTAGTAGTTGTATTTTGTGTTACGCAGAACATTAATGGTTGGTGGTGATGATGGTGGCAGAGGAGGCGGCAGCGAGGTTGATGATGGCGGTAGTGGTGGTGAGGATGATGATGTTGGTGGTAGTAGCGGTGGTATCTTGTGTTACGCAGAACATTAATGGCGGTGATATTGCTGGTGATGATAGCGGTGGTTATAGCAGCGGCGGCGACGAGGCTTGTGGTGGGGGGGGGGTTAATGTTGGTGTTAGTTAGTGGCGGCTGGGCGAGCGAGGGCAGATGGTTATCGAAGTCAGACCCATTACCGTTGCTACCCTATCGCAACTCCGGCTTCCTCTTGCTATCAGCGCCCTCTGGATCATGATAAATTGACACTGTCTGTTGCCAATTGTCTTCGCCGCCCCCTCCTTCCACCACCAACACACTCCCTACGTCTCTCCCTCTTTTTGTTTCTTACCTCTTCCCATACCTCTTTCTTTTTCTTTCGCCGCCGTGTAGAATTTTTTTTTCCGCCTTGTTTCATCGCAGAAGATCGAAGGAGAGGCCGCCACCACCACCACTACCACCACGACCATTACAATCACCATCACCACCAACACCACCGCCAGCCCCATCGTCATCATCATCATAATCGCTATCATCAGCACTATCATCATGAACTGTTGCGGACGTTGTTACACTATCATCATCATCATCATCATTCCCATCATTATCAATGTTGCGGTCGCTGTTATACCATCATCATCGTCGTCATCGTCGATTTAAACGGCGTTGTCGTTAACATTCTAGGCATCATCATCATCATCATCATCACCATCATCGTCACGTGACTAATTATATATCTATGTCTGCACTCGTTAACAACACATGTATGTTCTATGTGTGTGTGTGTCTGTGCGTGTATACTTGCGTATGTATGTGTGTATAACCGTCTCTATCAATATGTGTGTGTGTATGCGTATTGTTGTTTCTTTCTTTCTCCTCTCTCTCTCCTTCCCTCTCACTTTTCATACCAACGCACCCCCCCCCGCCCTACACACACACACACACACACTCAACCTATCCCTTTCGCACACAATTTATTTTCTTCGCACAATTTATCTCTCGTTTTTACTCTGTGTCTCTCTGCCTCTCTCTCACTCTCCCTTTCTCTCTCTATCACTCTCTCTGTGTATGTGTGCACCTGAGCCTGTTTGTCTGTCTGTCTGTCTCCGTCTCCCTCTCTCTTTTTCTCTCTCTCTCTTTCTTTCTCTATATCTCTGTGTATGCGTGCACCCGAGTCAGTCTGTCTGTCTGTCTGTTTATCTCCGTCTCTTTCTCACTCTTTCACTCTCTCCTTTTCTCTCTCTCACTGTCTCTCTTTCATAGACGAAGTTCGCTATATAAATGCGTATGTTTATGGGTCTTTATATATATATATATATATATATATATATATATATATATATATATATATATATATATAGATAGATAGATAGATAGATAGATATCTGTACATATATATATATATTTGTGTATATATATTTCTGTGTGTGTATGTGTGTGTGTGTATGTGTAGGTGAGTGTGCGTGTGTTAATACTTATGTATATCCCTGCACGCATATATGTATGCATGTAAAGATGTCTACGTGTGTGTGTGTGTGTGTGTGTGTGTTTGTCTGTGTTTCTGTCAGCGCATCCAAAAACAGCGTCGGTTTTGTCCGTCTGTCTGCCTGTCTGTGTGTCTTTCAGTGAATCCGTGTTTAGTTTCGTCCTGAAAAGTCCACTTATCCAGGAACATATGTACTAACATTTTTGTGAAAGGTAAAAACAAATGCACACATACACACGCACACAGGTACACACACGCACGTCATATATATATATATATATATATATGGGAGAAAATACAAATAATAACAACAGACGCGGACAGGTGGTGTAAATAACAAAAGTATATATTAGTATGACGCTATTATTATTATTATTACAGTAGAACCAAAAAGGTTCGATGCATATCGAAGGAAAGCACAGCACAATTACCGGCTAGTCAAAATGATGCAAATCAGAAATTTA
>NW_026420056.1:15736-16602 GCF_001194135.2 Octopus bimaculoides
GCGGTGGTGGTGGTACGGAGGTGATGACAGCGATGATAAAACTAATGATTGATGGTGATGAATGAGAAAACCAGAAGCGATGATGACGACGATGACGATGAGGAAGAGGATAGGGAGGATAAGATAGATAGATAGATAGATAGATAGATAGATAGATAGATAGATAGACAGACAGACAGACAGACAGACAGACAGATAGATAAATAGCCATACATACATACTTGCATATGTAGAAGAGACAGTAAGGTGTGATTTGAAGGAGATTTGGCTGCTATTTCTACCAGATTTAGCTGCAGTATAGACGTCTCCTTCACTGGCTCACACATACATATATATGTTCATAAAGCAGCGTGTGATTTGAGGGAGATTTGGCTGATACTTCTAACAGGTATATACGTACCATGTAGAGGTCATTGAATTCTTTTTTTTTTCATTTATTTTATACTAGTTCCACCTCTAGCACTGCGGCCATGCTGGAGCAAGCCTTCTAAGAGTTGGTACCGGTGATCAAACGGAAACAAAAATCTAGTCTCCAACACAAATATTACATCGTGTGTATAATATTTAATGTAGATATGTAAACAAACAGTTGTACAGAAAGGCATATACACAATATATTTATATACACAATATATTTAAAAAATACAGAGAGAGAGGAGAGAAATATACATACATATACATGTGCATATATATGTACTTTGATAGGTGTTGGCCAATATTGGGCCAGGCCATGTCTAACTTAATAACACCACCTATATATATACACACACATACATTCACACGCATATACATTGCAGATAGAGGAGAACAAAGGGTGACAGACACACAGAGTATGTCAACCAATCTAAAGACAGATATATATATAT
>NW_026420056.1:16612-18083 GCF_001194135.2 Octopus bimaculoides
GAGAGAGAGAGAGAGAGAGAGAGAGAGAGAGAGAGAGAAAGTGGGAGAGAAATACTTATGTATGCATATATGTATGTAAATATATACGCATACACACACAACCTACATTAATCATATATACATCATTACAGTGACAAGTATTATTTACAATATTGTGCTGACACCAAATATATACATCATACGGGTATACATACATTCATTATGTATATGTGTGTATATATATATATATATATATATATATATATACATACATATATTTATGTATTCATATATGCGTACATATATACATATATATATGTGTGTGTACATGAATATGTCTATATGTAGATGTATGTTTTTGTGTATATATTGATGTAATCATATTTATATATTCATCAATGTATATGCCAATGTATGCACAATTAGACTTGCATTTTGTATGTATGTATGTAAATATGTATGTATGTATGTATGTATGTATATGCAGATTTGTATGTTTTATGTATGCATTTTCGTGCATATAGCTACGTATCTAGACATGCTCATATATACTTAAACGATAAACTTCTGGAAAGTTTTATAGATCTTTACAGTTCCAGTGATGGATTGGATCTGTAATCTTCGAATTAGCTTTCTCCTTTCTCGTTTTGAGAAGCCTAATTTCTCAAGATTGGTATTTAGGCAGAATGTATGTATGTATGTATGTATGTATGCATTGATGTATGATTAGATGTATACGCACATAAAGGCTTCTGGTACTTTTTGGGGATTTCCGTCTACCAAATCCAGACACGTGGACATGGTCGGCCTGGGGCTATAGCAGAAGACTTTTGCCAGAGATGCCAGACAGTGGAACTGAACCCGAAAACTTGTGGTCGGGAATTCAACATCTTAACACACACCTGCACCTATTCTATGTGTGTGTGTGTGTGTGTGTGTGTGTGTGTATGAGTGTGTCTGTGTGAGTGTGTGTCAGTATGTGTCAGTGTTTGTGTGAGTGTGTGTCTGTGTTTATGTGATTGTGTCTGTTTGTGAGTATGTGTGTGTTTGAGTGTGTGAATGTGTGTCAGTGTTTGTGTCTATGTCTGTGCGTGAGTGTGTGTGTTTCTGTCTGTGTGAGAGACAGACAGACAGAGAACTGAACTCGCTGTTTCCACTCTACTGACACCTCGTTAGGGGTTTAACGAATAGTACACGGACAGAATTGACTTCTACAACAAACTAGAACAAACTAATGGCCATCGTTCACGTAACGTTGTTGCAGCATATATCACGCCTTCGCAAATGTTTTTGTTCTTTTTTTTTTTTTTGCTTTGCCATGATCAGTTACAGACACCCACAACAATACGCGCGCGCGTGTGTGTGTGTGTGTGTGTGTTTGTGTGTGTGTGTATGCGTGTGTCTTTGTGTGTTAAAAATAAACGTAAATATATTCATTTTGATCTTCGCTTATACTAAATTAATTCTAGCTTGGCAAGCAACAACACACATC
>NW_026420056.1:19455-20458 GCF_001194135.2 Octopus bimaculoides
TATATATATATATATATATATATATATATATATATATATATATGGAGAGAGAGAAAGAGAGAGGGTGGTGAGACAGACAGACAGACAGACAGGAACAGAAATAGAGAGACAGAGATATACACACACATATAGATACATACACACACACACACACACATTATATATATACGGACATTACACACATACATACATACATACATACATACATACATGTGTGTGTATAACAGATTCTCTCACATGATGAATACTGCAGTTTAGAAATCTTTCGACACACTTTGAAATGTGTATATATATAGTCTGCTAATTTCGAACTAATATAACTTCCGTTGCCACGGTCGTTGCTGTTGTTGTTCTTGTTGTGGGTGTATACAACAACAATAATAATTACAGCACCAGCAACAACGACAACAACAATGAATCTAGGAACGAACTAACACACATACAAACAAACGAAAAGAGCAAATACGGACATGGACGTTTTAAATTTAAACTTCGGATAATTTCGACGTCCTGTGTACGCATGTGCGGGATGCGTATGTGTATACATGGGTGCATGTGAGTGTGTGTGTATGTGTGTGTGTGTCAGCGTCTGTGTGTATGAGTGAAGTCGGTATGCACACATATACATATGTGTATGTGTATATACCTTTGTTAGCATGCTTGCTGTTGTGTGCGCGTGAGTGTATGTGTATATGTTTGTTTGTGTGCGAGCGTATGTGTGCGCCTACATGTTTGTAGGCTTGTTTCCATGTGTGTGTGTGCGTGTGTGTGTGTCTCTGCGTGTCTATGTACTTATATATATATATATCTGTCATGTTATAGACGGCTGTTTACACGTGCATATACATACACATATATACATATATATATAAAGAATTGCAGCGTGGAAAGTGTATACAAGTCATTTAAAAACACACAGAAATCGTTAGATTTGTCTTCAATCGTATGTGTATGTACATGTACATGTATATGTGTGTGTATGTTTGTGTATCTGTGTGTGTGT
>NW_026420056.1:21194-21689 GCF_001194135.2 Octopus bimaculoides
GAACAAAAGAAGAACCAAAAAAAGAAAAAGAATTAAAAAACATTTCGAAGAAGAAAAAGAAGAAGAAAAAAAAACGAAAATTTAGAAAAAAAAAGATGCATGAACAAAATTAACTTTTTTCAAACCGGAAGTTCTCCAGTCGGAAGTCAAGCGTCGGGGATTAAAACCAGATTAAGACTACATCCGTCCATCCTCCTCCCCCTCTTCTTCTTCTTCTTCCTTCATCTCCTCACCAACCATCTCCCCAATCTCTTTCTCTCTCTCTCTCTCTCTCATATATATATATATATGTATGTTTCTGTCATTCTCTCGCTCATTCCTTCGCACAGTATTTATTTCATTCGCTGCCGTTGTCTTCCTTTGCCTTATTCTTGCTGTTCTTGTTGCTGTTTCTTTCCTTCATCTCCTTCTTGCTTCTCGTCTTTCTTCTTCTTGCTACTTCCCTCTTCTTCTCCCCCCCTTTCTTCTCTTTCTTCTTTTGCAAGTTACATCCCA
>NW_026420056.1:21699-23917 GCF_001194135.2 Octopus bimaculoides
TCTCCCCCCCTTTCTTCTCTTTCTTCTTTTGCAAGTTACATCCCATATACTTCGATCCCTTTTTTCTTTCTTATTCTTCCTTCATCTTGTTCTTTCTTTCCTTCTTCTCCAGTCTTTTCTCTTCTTCCTCCTCCTTTTCATTATTATCATTATTGTAGTTATTATTATTATTATTCAATCGTCTTCATTTTCTTCTTCGTCTTCTTCTCCTCCACCTCCTTCATGCTTCTTCTCCACATCCTCCTCCAACTTCATGCCTCTTTTTCTTCTTCTCGTTCTTCTTCTTCTTCTTCATCTCCACCCCGTCTTCTTTCTTTTTCTATTACCTATTTCTGTTGAATCCATCATCTTCTACCTCCTAACAACTCCTCTTTTAGCCTTCCTCTCTTGTTCCTTCGTCTTCTTCTTCCCTTCCTTCTTCTGCATTTCCATTCTCCTAAATTCAAAAGTTTCCCCTCTTCTCCACGTTCAAACATCACGTGTCCTTTTCATTCTCCTCTTATTTTCCATTATTTATTTATGTATTTATTATGATTTATTATTATTTATTATCTAACAGCTATTTATTATTATTTTATTATCATCTATTTATTATTTATTTATTCATCTATTTATTTTTTGAAATTTTTTACTTCTGCATATTTCAAGCATTATGCACTTCTTCACTTTTTCTCCACCCGCTGCTTCTTCTCTCTCTCTCTCTCTTCTTATTGTGTATCGTTTTCTCCCTCTAAATTTTCCTTCATTTCTTCTTTCCTCTTTCTAACTTCTTCCTCTGACTCCCTTTTCTCTTCTTTCTTTTGCCCCTTTATTTCTTCTTCCATTCACCTTCTTCATCTACTACTACTACTACTAGGCTCTATCTTTGTTGCTTTCGTTTGTCATTTACTTGTTTTATTCATTAGACTGCGGCCATGCTGGGGCACCACATTCTTGAACTGTTTAGTCAACCAAATCTTCCCCAGAATTTTTGTATCTAAGTCTGGTACTTATTCTATCGGAATCTCTTTATGCTGAAACGCAAGTTTAATGGGATGTAAACAAACCAACACGAAGATACACACACATACAATTATATATATGCACTTTTCTTCTTTAAAATGTCTCAAAAGTCGCCCCAGTTCTTATATGCAATGTTGGGTCTCCCATAAGCTTTAATGAGCTGAATATACCCGTGCCTCACTTGTGCCATCGAATACAAAGTATGCATTTTATATACAATTTCATCTGTTTTGTTTTACGTATACAGAAACGCAGACACACACTCCCACACACATATATGTAGGTAGGTACGTACGTACATACGTACGTACGTCCGTAGATAGACAGAGAGAGAGAGAGAGAGAGAGAGAGAGAGAAATACACAGACATACAGATACATATATAGGTAGACGGGCACAAGGATGGACAGACAGACAGACACATATATAGGTAGATGGGCACAAAGATGGATAGACAGACAGACACATAGATAGATAGATAAATAGATAGATAGACGGACGGAAGGACAGACGGGCAGACAGACAGACGGTCAAACAGACAGACGGGCAGACAGACAGACAGTGGACGGATGGAACGGAGAATGCACAAATAGAGAGATATTGTTTTGAGAGAAACGTGGTAAACGCTGATACTGCGACAGACCCAATCTAATGTATAATGCCACCGAGTGCTCAATAAATACTGATGGAACCCCGATATTTCTCTACTTAATAAACTTGAAACAGAACTAAAAATGCAAATAACAACACAACTAGAAAAACACATACGCAAACACATGAAAATTCCGATTAAGAATTTACTTTATTTCGTTGGTCGAAGTTCATATTGTTTTAGGGTTTGTTTGCGTTATTTTACAGAAATTTCAACAACACCTTTATTTTTTTTCTATTTATTTTTCGTTTGTTTGATAGGCTGTTGTTGTGTTTTTTTTTTTTTCTTTTTGAGTTTTTCGCAGCTCATAAAAATAGTTCCGTAATCGTCACGTGTAGAAAGTGTAAGAAATTGAGGAACTGTTTTGTCTTCAAAGAGTTAGGTAACCATATCCGCTATTAGTAAAGAATCGTTTCTCTACTGTATCTTTCGTAAGACATAAATAAACCCAAGAACCAAAGAGAAAGAAAGAAACAAAAAGAAAGAAAGAAAGAAAGAAAGAAAGAAAGAAAGAAAGAAAGAAAGAAAGTAAAAAGGGTAGAAAGTAAAAAGGGTAGAAAGTAAG
>NW_026420056.1:24077-27387 GCF_001194135.2 Octopus bimaculoides
ATATATATATATATATATATATATATATATATATACTTACATACAGGAGACCAGAAGTGTACGTAAGCCGCTATATGTATATTAAAAAATGGAACGAGAACGTTATAGGTAACAAGAAAACATTCGGACAGTTAGACGATACAAAAGAGGACAGGAAAAAACAAGGATGGGTCATTCGGAGCCTTCTAACGTCAGTCTAGTTCCAGATCATCCTTGCAGTTTCGGCCGGTTGCACTCGAGACTGCACCAATCTGGCCGGCCCCAAGAAAATCTAAGCTAAGAGCAGTGGATTCTTTGGAAGAAAGCAAGCGGGGACAAATGGAGCAAGGTTACAAAATTACAAATACCAATTACAAGACAATAACAACAGGTGTCTTTCGACTAAGGACGAATTAAATTAATCTGGCGTGTGTGGAAGTGAAGCCTTACGCTCGGAACATAAGAGACGAAAGTCATGAGAAGGAATATAAGAGATGCTACACGAAGGAAAGATGAACCGAGAAAGAAAGATCAGGTTTTGCAGAACACTGGTCACGGGGAAGGAGAGGAGATATATATTTATTTGTAACTAGTAAGGGATTACCCGAAAACGATTACCGGTTCACTCTGTTTGGTATTCAACAGATAACATATAAAGGTAATAATATGTAATGTAGTAATCCTTACTATTAATATTGTTCAAACACACACACACACACACACACACACATATATTCTTTTATTCTTTGACTCGTTTCAGTGATCTTACTGCAGCCATGCTGAAGCACAACTTCAAGGGTTTTTTATTCGAACAAATCGACTTTAGGACTTATTCCTTATAAGCCTAGTACTTAATCTGTCGGACCGTTTCCCGAATCGCAAAATTACAGGAACGTAAACACAGTAACATCGGTTCTTAAGCGGTGATGTAGATACAAATATATATATATATATATATATATATATATACGCCGAACTTCTTTCAGTTTCTGTCAACTAAATCCGAGGCTATAGTAGAAGACGCTTGCGCAAGGTGCTACGCAGTGGGACTGGACCCAGAACCATGTAGTTGGGAAGCAAGCTTCTTACCACACAGACACGCCTGCGGTAAAGTAAAAGACGGGAGAGCCACAACTGGAACACCTTTGGTCATCGGTATATTCAATCAGTGATATGACCTGGCGGTAACAGAGTTAACAATGTCACCAACAACAACAGCAGAGAGACAAAAGTTGCAACGAATGCGTCTGTAGCGGCCATAATGATATACAAAGAAAATAGACAAGCCTCGTTTTCGTTTGTATCTCCGTGGCTTTCGTCGCCGCCATTTTCCCTGTGAGAAGAACACAGCGGAACGGAAGAGGAAAGAACACGGAACAACGCAAAAACGAGGAAACAGTACTGTACCATGTTGTAGTGTACTTCTACAGTGCACAACAGTATAGTGAAGTCTACAGACGGAAAGGATAACAGTCGCAGACGGTTGGTGAGATGGCTACAAAATGGTGAGCGAACAATCGCCATATTGCTTGTGTATGTTAATTAAGTTTTCTCTGTAGGATATCTGTCTCACTGTCTCGGACCAAATAAAATTTACCCCAGCCGGAGCGGAGAGACTTGGCAACGTACATTTGCACGACGGGTCTTCGCTTCACCGACCCCTACCATCTCAGCTCGCTCTCTCTCTCTCTCCATCTGCGCGCGCTTGCGTGTGTATTTGTATACATATATACATATATAAACACATGTCTGTATAATATACATATATATACACACACACAAATATATTGATATGCACGGGTTTAGATATAGATATGTAGAAACATATAAAGACATATATATATATATATACATATATATATATACATATATATATATATATGCGTGTGTGTGTGTGTGCGTGTGTGTGCATTTATGTATGTACGTATGGATGTATTATAAACATACAATTATACATATATATACATTTATATTAATGCATATATATATATATATAATATATTTATATGTATGTATAAAAACCCATAAATTTATATATACACACACATATATATACACACACACATTATATATATATATATATATATACACACACACAAGGTCACCAAACATACATGCACACACATATAAATGCATTTACACATATAAAAACGCACTTAGAAATATATTTATCAACATAAATATATATACGCCCCCATATATATATATATATATATATATATATATATATATATATATATATATATATATATATATATATATATATATATATATGGACACACACAAATATCCCTGTCTCAATGTCTCTCACAGTCTCTTCCTTTCTCTCTCCCCCTCCCTCTCTCAAACTTTATAAATATACACACGTAAGCATGTGATATGACCTTGCGTATATGCTTATATATGTGTGAATGTGTATGCATGTGTGTCTAACTATCTGTAAGTATGTATGTTAATTATAGTTGAAACATGCCATTTATCTCGCACACATATTTCCCGTCAACCCATCCTCTTTCTATGAAGATATGAATGTGTATATGTGCTTATGCATGTGTATGTGCCTATGTGTGTGCGTGTGTGGGGCGGTGTATACACATCTATGATCACATAAGTGTTATAAAATAATTAATGGCGACAGAAGCAGTGTAAATACCAAGTGTCAATTTGTATATCCAACTTAACGTGAATGTTGTGTTAGAACACAAGAATACTGCGTTAATTACCTCAAGAGAAGCTCTCGTATGGACTTATTTATATCGGTTCACAGACAAGAACCGTCTGCTACGGCTGCTGGAACTGGCAGATCGCGTTATTTCGCCCTGTTGAGGCTCGTCACCGAAATGCATCTCGGAGTGGTTATCTCCTCGTCAGCACCAGAGACTGAGAAGGCCGACGCTGCAAACTGAGACATAAGACACGTCCCTTTTTCATATTTCCGTCATCGTTCAATTACCTGTTGGTTTAGTCTGCGCTACACCGTAAAGGAAATACACGACGAAAGTGCCAAAGAGTGATATTATTGAGTGTGTGTGTGGGGGGGGGTCCTGTGTCTGTCTGTTTGTCTCTCTGTTTGTCTCCGTGTCTGTTTCGCTGCCTCGGTCACATCAATATTCCTTTGAAATTTCTTTCTCGGTCTCCTCCCACCACATTCTCCTCCTCTTACTGCTACCCATCTCTCCTCTTACTCTCTCTCTCTCCTTCCCACCCATGTCCACCGCCATTCGCTTTGGCAATATGATATTAAATTAACAGTCAGTTTCTGGCTGCCAACAATCATAAGGTGGGCGTGTAGATATATGTATATATATGTGTTTGTCTATACGTGTGTGTG
>NW_026420056.1:27728-28183 GCF_001194135.2 Octopus bimaculoides
TGTGTGTGTGTGTGTGTGTGTGTGTGTGTGTGTGTGCGTGCGTGCATATGGTACATATATATGCATTTTTACATGTGAGTATAAGAATATTGTACGTAATATACATAAATACATATATACACATACATATCTATCAGTCTCTTTTTCTATCTGTCTGTCTGTCTGTCTATCCATCTATATGTGTGTGCGTGTATTCTTTTATTCTTTTAATTGGTTCAGTCATTTGACCGCTGCCATGCTGGAGCACTGCCTTTAGTCAAATAAATCGACCCCCAGGAGTTATACTCTGCTAGCCTAGTACTTATTCTAGAGTTCCCTTTGCCGAACCGCTAAATTTCGGGGACGTAAACACATCAACATGTGTTGTGAAGCGATGGTAGGGGTGTGGACAAAGAGATACAAGCAACAAACACACACACACATATATATACATATATATATATATATATATATGA
>NW_026420056.1:28634-30817 GCF_001194135.2 Octopus bimaculoides
ATATATATATATATATGACGAGCTTCTTTCAGTTTCCGTCTACCAAATCTACTCACAGGGCTTTGACCGGCCCGAGGCTATAGTAGAAGACACTTGTCCAAGGTTCCACGCAGTGGGACTGAACCCGGAACCATGTGATATATATATAATTATATGTCTTAAGAGATTTACTTTCCAACCACACTCTTCCGGATTCAAGATGCGTGGCACCTTAGGCAAGTGTCTCCTACCATAGCATTGGGCCATCCATTGCTTTATAAGTGGATTTAGTAGGCGGAAACTGAAAGAAGCCCACCGAATGTGTATCCGCTCATATAAATATATTTATATATTTATATATGTGTGAGTGTGTGTGGATGAGTGACAATATCTCCCTTCTTTTGTTTTACGTAGTAATTTCAGAGAAGAATTGTTATTATATGACATTTTTCTCCAATACATAATCAACATTGCCTTGAATGGGTTATATAATGTGTGTGTTTGTATATGTTCCTTCACATTCACAAAAGGACACCCTGGGGTATAACTGAAATCTATTTGTGATCAGTCTCACTTATTTACCAGTTGATACCGTAACTGTCTACACATCAGTTTTCCTATTTCCACAAAAATATTTCTTAAAGTGGATTTATATTTGAAGGAAGACTTTTAAACATACCGTCACATTTGCCGATATAACACACATCATTCCAATATCTTCCTAGAATGTGATTTTCGGTTTGCAGATAATTACGCTGGTAAATGATTGTCTGTCTCTAAATGGGACAGATATCTGTAGCTAAATAATTATGTTCGATTCCCTGGATATTATTCTGATTGGTTCTTTAAGGTTAGGTCATTTCATGCTGTCACTCGGCATAATATTGTCAGCGCTGTGGTTTTATAAAACGTCTGGTACATCTGGGTATCTCTCTCTCTCTCTTTCTATCTCTATCTCTCTCTCTCTCTCTCTCTCTCCACACACACACATGTAATCATTTCTCTGCTTTAGTCATTAAATTGCGGCCATGCAGAATTTTACTCAAACGAATCAACACTTGTTCTTTTTTGGGGGTTTTTTTTTTTGTAAAGCCCGGTACCTATTCCACCATCACCACTGCCGAACCGCTAAGTTACGAGTTCGTAAAGAAACCAACACTGGTAATCAAGCGGTAGGGAGAGACCTACAAACGCGAACAAAAAAGACATACACACAGATATATAGTTTTATAGTTTTAGACATATGAAATATACAATACGAGTATATATGTATACATTTTGTTTGATATCTATATAAGTAAAAGTGTGTGTACATATATATATTCTTCATTTTCCTATATATATATATATATATATATATATGTATGTATGTGCGTATACAATACATATATAAATACAGTAATATATGTGTGTGTGTGTGTGTGCATAAATTGCATATGCATTCATATAAACATATATGTGTGTGTGTGTGTGTGTGTGTGTGTGTGTGTGTGTGTGTGTGTGTGTGTGTGTACTTATATATGTATGTATGTTTCAGCGTTACGTTCTTGTCTGAAACCGTTGCCAGACCGTACGGTGTCAAGTTTGGACGAATGAATGAATGAATGAATAAATAAACAAATCAGATAAAATAAACAAACAAAAATAAACAATATAATACACAAACAAACAAACAAATAAATTGCTGCCAATTGTTGTTGCTGACGTTGTTGTTGTTGTTGTTGTTCTAGTTACCATCCTTTGATTATACGCAGACGGATGGACATCACAAACATAGACATACGGACAAACACATAAAATGGCGGTTCATTTAACACATGGGTGTGTGTAAAGAGTCCAATGCATGCATGTGTGTGTGTGTGTGTGTGTGTGTGTGTGTTTGTGGCAAGTAGCTTGATTCCCAACCACATGGTTCCGGGTTCAGTCCCACTGCGTGGAACCTTGGGTAGGCGTCTTCTACAATAGCCCTCATCAATAGACAACCGATGTTGGTGTGTTTACGTCTCCGTAACTTGGCATAGAGGACCAATAGTTTGGCATAGAGGACCAACGGTTTGGCATAGAGGACCAATAGAATAAGCAGCAGGCTTGCAGAGAATAGGTCCGGGGTTGATTTCTTCAACTAAAATGCGATGTTCTAGCATGGCCGCAGTCAAATGACTGAAACCAGTAAAAGAATAAAACACACACACACACACACACAC
>NW_026420056.1:31347-33073 GCF_001194135.2 Octopus bimaculoides
TGTGTGTGTGTGTGTGTGTGTGTATTTGTGTATGTGTGTATCTGTTTGTATGTGTATGTATGTAGATAGATAGATAGATACAAGGATTGACAGACACACAGACAGAAGGATTGACAGACAGTCAGGCAAATAGATGATAAATAGATAGATAGGTGTGTGTGTACGCGATTTCTACAGTAACATACAAAGAAAACAACTCGAATGAGCATCGACCGATAAAGCTTCTCTGGATGAGACGTTCGCGTTAAAACAGTCTTTCCAAACCGTACGATGTGTGAGTGGTATTGTGTGTCTGTGTGTCTGTGTGTCCGACACTCGATTATACGGATTTCGCGCATTACATATGACGAACGTATGAAATCACATCAATGATAAATATATATACATACATCAGCACCCTGACTATATACAAATGTATATGCGTGTAAGTACTATATGCATGGTATAAATGTATGTGTGTGTGTGTGTGTATATATATATGTACGTATGTATATATGTGTGTGTATATATATATATATGTGTGTGTGTGTGTATATATATGTATGTATGTATGTATGTATATATATGTTTGTCTATATATATATATATATATGTGTGTGTGTCTGTATTTGCCCCCCCCCCACACACACACACACATACCTTCGCTTGGAGACCGATGCTGGTGCGTTTATGTCTCCGCAACCTAGCAGTTTCGCAAAGGAACCGATAGAGTAAGTACTAGGCTTACAAAGAATAAGTCGTGGGGTCGATTTGTTCGACTAAAGACAGTGCTGCAGCATGGCCGCAGTCAAATGACAGCAAAAAGTAAAGAATATATATATATATATATATATATATATAAGAAAATTCAATCGTCCGTTGGTATATATATATATATAATATATATGTGTGCATATATATATATATATATATATATGTATATATATATGTATATATGTATAAATATGTGTGTGTGTGTGTGTGTGTGTGTGTGTGTGTGTGTATGTGTGTGTGTGTGTACATATATACACACGCGCACACAATAAGATGGAGACGCGAAACACACACACAAACACACGTCCGGGTGTAGACACAAAGTGTTGTTTACAAGGAGTAAGTTGCAAAGAACTCAATACATGCAGGCTGTTCCGTTGATCGCATCAAGTGGAACCCTCGTCGACGTAGCCGACGCAGTGCCACAACGACATATATGCACATTATATATACACGTATATACACTCACACATATATAGAGAGTAGAATGTATGACGCCTCTAGCCCATAACTGATGTAGAATTGATGACCTATGTTTTTTGTACGGCTGTGTATTTAGAATATTGTCGTATTTATTACACGTTTTTGTTTTTATCTGTATAACATAGGTAGGTCGTATTTTCTGTTTGTTGTCTTTATTTCATCCTATGAAATGAAGACAACAAACAGGTGTCTTGTGCTATAGCCTCGGGCCGACCAAAGCCTTGTAAGTAGATTTGGTTGACGAAAACTGAAAGAAGCCCGTCGTATATATTTATATGTGTGCGTGTGTGTGTGTGTTGGTGTGTGTATGCTTGTGTCTGTGTTTTTCCCACCCCCCAACATCGCTTGACAACCGATGCTAGTGTGTTTATGTCCCCCGTAACCTAGCGGTTCGGCAAAAGAGACCGATAGAATAAATACTAGGCTTACAAAGAATAAGTTCTGGGGTCGATTTGCTCGACTAAAGGCGGTTTCTACTGAAACAAGTAAA
>NW_026420056.1:33083-33896 GCF_001194135.2 Octopus bimaculoides
CCTGAACATAACTTGGCGTAATTATCAAGACATGCGATTGACTCGAAAAAAGCATTTAAAACATTTTAAAATATTTAAAATCATCTGTAACCATTTAAAAAGCTTCACCGGCTTTTATCTGTTTTTAATAAACAGTTTGTACATATTTTCACATTTATTTCATGTTTTTATTTTCAACTTCAGTGACGGCGTTTTAGAATTTTTATTAAATATTTATGCTTTTATGAAAATATTCACGCTGAGTCCGTAGAAACGATGGATGAATTGCGTAATGTCGAGGTTTTAATTTTTTTTTTCCCTGGTTTTTATTTAATTCTGAAGTAAAAAGAAAATTAAGGTAAACTAACGTGCCGCCGGTCGCTACATGGCGTAATGAAAGGCATCTCATATAGGACTCTGCTTGTCTTCGGCGAAACTATATATACGAGATACTCTTCCGCAAAATAATAGGTGTGTGTATGTATGTGTGTGTATGTATGTGTGTGTGGTTGTGAAGGTTGTGTATGTTTGTGTGTGGTGTATATTTGTTATTCTATCAAGTAACCTTAATTAAATTTCGGAGCGATTTTGTTTAAATGTGTGCAGGTAATTTATCTATAGCGCATGCATGGAGGCAACATTACTCACACATAGACGCTCTCTCTCTCCTCTCTCTCTCTCTCACACACACACACACACACACACGTACTACGAAATATATATATATATATATACATATACTTTCATGTATGTATCTATCTACATAGTCACACATATATATATGTGTATATATATATATATATATATATACACACATATATACACACACACACA
>NW_026420056.1:34677-36071 GCF_001194135.2 Octopus bimaculoides
GTATGTGTGTATGTATGTGTGTGTATGTGAAGTAAATACTTGTAAAATTACTTGGTGCTCACGTACGCGTAAGGTTCACGTAAATCGTTGAATTAAAACATTATTAAACATCAAGAAAGCTGTGTGTGTGTGTGTGTGTGTGTGTGTGTGTGTGTGATACATATATTTGAACGGATGAAAAATCAGACACGCGCAAGTCACACACACACACATACGCATAACGCATATATTTATGTACGATTCTCAAAATCACAAAAAACATTTTTCACAAAATATTAATATGCGCCCTCTCAAATAAAATTCTGGACAATTCCATTTTCAAAAAATATATACATTTTCCTGAAAGTTATAAGGAATCAGAGTCGAGGTTATAGTAGAAAAAAAAATGCCCAAGTTGCCACGCACTGGGACTAAACTCGCAACGAAGTGGTTGAGAAGCAAACCTTTTACCACACAGCTACGTCTGCTCCTATATATTCACTTCATTTTATTTGTTTCTTTCTTTCATTTTTCTTTCGATAACTCCAAAATCAGAATAATTATTAATCTGTGCATAATGTTTCACTTATTCTAGTTTTAAAGTTACTAGTTATGTCAATTCTTTTAAGACTGTTACACACTTTGAAACACTTGTGTCACAGCTTACTTCAAGATTCCTGAAAGTGTATACATGCTGATGAAATCGTAACTTGAATGTACCTGAAGTCATTCCGATGTTACCTTAAGGCACCGAATCTTCACCATTGCCCGTGTGTGTGTGTGTGTGTGTGTGCGGGAGGGCGTGTGTAGTAAAGAATATTCGCAGAATATAAATCAGAGAAAAAAAAATTTACTGAAGGGAATTGAAGCATGTCACACTCGCTGGCTAAGCGATTTCCCTCTGATGAGTGTATTGATTTTATTCTCTCAAAATATAGACAGAAATATCTAATATGGCGCACACATACACACAAATTTCAGTTACAAGTGCGTGCTTCCGAGGCAAGTATCTTATACATATTCATTTAACTGTTTCAGTCATTTAACTGCAGCCATGCTGGAGCACCACCTTTAGTCGAACAAATAGACTCCAGGACTTAATCTTTGTAAGCCTAATACTTATTCTATCCTCCTCTTTTTGCCGAACTGCTAATTGATGGGGACGTAGACACACCAGCATCGGTTGTCAAGCGATGGTGTGTGCGTGTGTGTGTGTGGGGGGGGGACAAACACAGGCACAAATAACAAATACTCACATACACATATATAGTAGTCAGCGCGAAACCGACGGTAACATACTGACCAGTTATGTCTTAAACATAGTACAATAAAGTTTGATAATGTAAAAATATAACCGTTTTATTTTCTTTACTTTTCCACTTTTTTTTTGTACTCTGTTTTTCCGATATTATATA
>NW_026420056.1:38062-41365 GCF_001194135.2 Octopus bimaculoides
ACATATATATAAATATATATATATACATATATATAAATATATATATATACATATATATAAATATATATATATATACATATATATGTATATATATATATACATATATATATATATATATATACATACATACATATTCACATACATATAGATACATACATATATATAAATAGATATATATATACGCGCGCACACGCTTACACACGTATAAAACGATACGTGAATGTATGGATGGACATACACACTCACATTGTAAACGTGTGTGTTATTCATCGGAAATATATGTTGATAGGGCTACAATCTGAGCCGTGCCGAAGATGTATGTATGTATGTATGTATGTAAAATAGACAGACAGACAGATGCAGAGAGAGAGAGAGAGAAAAAGAGAGAAATGTATACGTAGATAGATATACAAATAGTCAGAGAGACAGACTTAACATACATTATATGAGCAATCTTACATCTATATATGTATCGCCCCCTGCCTCCTTCGTCTACGTGTTATCTACATTATCTATGCTATATATATATATATATATATATATATATATATACATATATAATATTTATGGACATATCTATACACACACGCGTCATTATATAATCTTAATAACCTGATGGCTTTTAACGCACAAGTCTCTTTGAGATATTTCTCTGAGACAAAATTTAGCAGTTAGTGCCACTCCAAAGTCTGTATATATATAATCATGCATCACAACCTATGTGTGCGCGACATGGTGATCTCATATCAAGATAAACAGCGCATGACCTCGTAGGTGGGGCCCAGTTAGAATTTTCTTCAGGCTGAGTAGCCCATCCCGCTCAAAAGGTCCCTCAATAAGGGTTGTTTAAGGATGTTGAATGAAACACCCGTTTCCAAAGGTGAATTATCCAAACCCCAAAGAATTCCTCTCAACACATGGCTATGATGCTCCCCCACTACTTCTGCTCATGATCAGAGATGCACATATCGTCAGCCACCAAGGGACATGCTCAACTAGTTCAGGTCAAACAACTGACAAATCTGAGGTATTTGGCTAGAATATTTGCTGTAGTCCATCTTTTATACCAAGACAAAATAATGTACATCATAACACTTCCATTCAATTAAGATCAGACGCCATGAGAACCACTGTCTGGTACTGCATCAGGGCTATTATTATTATAACTTGGAAGGCGAAATACCAAAATACATAGCACAAAATTCCTGCAATACTCAACCTTGAACTGGCATTTTTTGGGAGGTTCCTTTAAGTGTATAGTCCCTGAAAAGGCGAAAAGCAGAGTTTGGCATAGGTGGGATTTGACCCCAGAATGTAAAGATCCCGAATATATAACCACAAGGTATCTTGCCTGATCCTCTAATAGTTCTGCCACTTCACCACATTGGATATTTTATCTTTTTTATCTCTGTCTTGTTTCAGTTATTTGATGCTACCATGCTGGAGCACCGCCTTGAAGAATTTTTAATGGACTTATTTTCGTTCTCTAAGCCCGATATTTATTCTATCGGTTCTTTTTGCTGAAACGCTAAGTTACGGGGACGTAAACACACCAACACCGAATGTCAAGTGGCGATGGGGGACAAACACAGACACAAAGACAGAATACTCACAAGCACGCCCACACACACACACATGTACGACGAGATTCTTTCAGTTTCCGTCTTACAAGGATTTGGTCGACCTGAGATTATAGAAGAAGACACTTGCCCAAGGTGACACGCAGTGGCACTGAACCCAGAACTATGTGGTTGGGAAGCATGCTACTTACCATACTGCGCCGTCATGTATATATTCTATCAACCATGAAAGGATAAATAAAAAAACTGAGCTAACCTTAATGAGGTTTGAACTCAGAACCTAAAGAGCCGGAACAAATGTGCCAAGCATTTGTCCGGCGCGTTAACGATTCTGCCGGCTTACCTCATTCATACAAAGAAATATAAGCAGCCGACAACCTCTGATAAACAGTCAACGACCTTTGATAAGCAGCCAATAAGCTTTCACAAATAATCGACAATATCTAATACAAACAGTCAATCAACAGACGCGGCTGTGTTGCAAGTAGTTTGTTTTAGAACCACATGGTTCTAGGTTCGATCCCACTGCCTGGCACCTTCAGTAAGAGTTTTCTACTATAGCCTCGTGCCTACATACGCCGTCGGAGAGGATTTCGCAGACGAGAAGGAAACTGAAAGAAGCCCGTAATATATATATATAGAGAGAGAGAGAGAGAAAGAGAAAGAGAGAGAGAGAGAAAGAGAGGGAGAAAGAGAGAGAGAGAGGCAGGTGTGGATGTGTGGATAAGAGCTTGCTTCCAAACTATATGGTTCCAGGCTCAGTCCCACTGCGTGGAACCTTTAGCAAGATTTTTTTATTATAGCCTCAGGGATGCATAAGCCTTCGGAGTGGACTTCGTAGACGAGAGGGAAACTGAAAGAAGCCCGTAATATACATATATATATATATATATATTATATATATATGCGTGCGTGTGTATGTACATTCATAGATATAATACAACGGTCTAATTTGCCTAACCCAGTTAATGTCGTCGATTGTGTTTTAGTTAAAGCTACGGTTATAATTAAGTCTGTCCAGAGTTGCCTCTCTCGGGTATTTCCCATTGATAACGGCTAAACAGCTAGAAATGCGTCTTCTGGGAATGCGACAGGTGGCAACACTTGGACAGATATAGTTTTTACACCTTTGTACTATAAGACAAAATCAGTTAGACGTAAGGACACAGTCAATAACATAAGCAGTCAACAGACTGGCAACAATCAGTCAATTAATTTTGCTAAAAGCTATCAATTAAACTCGGCTGTTATGTCTTTAAAAGAGAAACCATGTGATTCAGTTTAGGAGCGTTTGCATAGTCACGTGACCTGATAAAATATGCAAAATGTTCGTATTTCGTCATCAATTAATTCTATATATAACAGGCCTGGCTCTCATGGCTTCTGATCTTAATTGATTGGAAGTGTTATCATGTACATTGTTTTGTCTTGGTATAAAAGATGGGCTACAGTAAATATCCTGCTTAATACTACAGATTTGCTTGTCAGTTGCTTGACCGTAACCAGTTGAGCATGTCCCTTGGTGGCTGACGATATGTGCATCTCTGGTCACGAGCAGAAGTAGTGGGGGAGCATCATAGCCATGTGTTGAGAGGAATTCTTTGGGGTTTGAATAATTCACCTTTGGAAACATGGGTGTTTTGCTCAGCATCCTTAAACAAACCTTATTCAGGGATGGGCTACCCGACCTGAAGAAAATTCTAACTGGGCCCCACCTGCAAAG
>NW_026420056.1:41995-43463 GCF_001194135.2 Octopus bimaculoides
AATAATAATAATAATAAAAATATATATAACATACAGAAAATTGCACTACTGGGTACTGCACACATTCTACGCAAAACACTTTCAATACAGTAAACATAAGAGCACCACAACAAACCACAGCACATACCCAAGGCGCACAGAGCTGCGTTCGGTAGTGAAGTGAAAGCACGTTATAAAAATAAAACTACTGAACAATAATAATAATAATAACAACGGTTAGTGTTTTCTGGCTTAAAATCAGAGACGGAAGGGTTTATCATAGCAGCCCAAGATCAATGCCTTCCTACAAGGAGCTACCAGGTCGTCATCTTAAAGAACGGCAATAACCCAGCTTGTCGTGTAAGTAAATTACAAAATGAAACCACCGATCACGTTGTCTCCATGTTCAGTTTTCTTGCGCCTACAGAGTATCTCAACGGGCATGATAGAGCAGCACAGTCCATTCACGGGTAATTTGCAAAGACTTGGACCTGTCCCATGACGAAAACTGGTGAGAACACAAACCACCTCCAGTGCTTGAAAATAACCACACCTCATTCCTTTGGAGCTTCACCGTTCAAACTGACAGAAAGATAGATGCAAATCTGTCAGACATTGAAGGACTTCAGACAAAAATCTAGCCTCCTTATCGATATGACTGATCCAATCAACATAAGTGTATCTGTCAAGACCTACCATAAACTGAGCAAGTATAAAGATGTTGAAATAGAAATTGCTAAAATGTGGAACCTCAAGACTAAAACAATATCTGTTGTCATAGGTGCCGTAGAAATAATAGTCAAAGGGGCTGATTGCTACTTAGTTAAGATATCAGGGAATCCTGAAGTGGAATAAATTCAAAACATAGTGCTCGTGGGAACTGCCCCTATCCTATGCAAAATATTGTTTATGTAATGCCAAAAATATTTAAACCCGTAAACAGCGTCAAAATACTTCTAAATGTATAGAACAGCAAACACCTTTTACTGTCATCTTAACATCAGTCTATCATTTTATAATCAAATTACTTTTAAAACAAACTTGTAATTTATTTATGTTTTGACAGACATTCAGACATTCTCTGGAACAATACTCTGTGCAAAACTAAATATATGGCACCCTAGTCATAACACAAACTTGAACTTCTAACTTGTCTCTTGAGGTCTCTGGGTGAGACTTGGAGTCAACTTGTACAAATACAAAGTAAAAGCCAAACAAATAATAATAATAATCATTTCTACTTAGGCGGTGAGATGGCAGAAACTTTAGTACGCCGGGCGAAATGTTTAGCGGTATTTCGTCTGCCTTTACGTTCTGAGTTCAAATTTCGCCGAGGTCGACTTTGCCTTTCATCCTTTCGGGGTCGATAAATTAAGCACCAGTTAAGCACTGGTGTCGATGTAATCGATTTAATCCCTTTGTCTATCCTTGTTTGTCTCCTCTATATATTATATATATATGTATGTAATATATATATATATATATATAT
>NW_026420056.1:49838-50411 GCF_001194135.2 Octopus bimaculoides
TATATATATATATATATATATATATATATATATATATATATATATATATATGTATAAGCTAATGAATAAGGTCTCTACATGGTAGCTAGAAATGTTTCCCTTTCGCCACTACTTGACAACCGGTGTTGGTGTGTCTACGTCCCCGTAAGACTGACGGAATAAGCAACAGGCTTACAAAAAGCATTTTAATTAAGTACAGGCGTCGATTCATTCGGCAGGAAATTGTTCAACGCGGTGCTCCAGCATGGTTGCGGTCTAACGATCGAAACAAGCAAAAGACTAGACATTAAAAGTTAAGACTCCAGGATCACTGCTAATAAAACCGGGTCTAAAACAACACTCACACATACATACATACATACATACATACGCCTCAACAAAAACCTGGAAAAATTAGGGTTCTCAAAACCTGAAAGAAAAAGGCTGATTAGAAGACTACAGATTCAAGCCATCAATGGAACTGTAAAGATATGTAAAACTTTCCAAAAATTTAGCACATGAATACATATGCATGCATCTAAAACGCATCCATAAAACAAAGATACAAATCTGCGCATACACTAACACCAAATA
>NW_026420056.1:51408-52250 GCF_001194135.2 Octopus bimaculoides
CACCACCATACACACACGTGCGCGCACACACACACACACACACACACACATACACATACAAACACACACGCACACATGCATCAACCAAACCGTTTAACTCCCGCGTGCTGGGCACGTGCTTGATCGTTCACCCTCACTCGTAGAGTAGGGAGTGCGCGGCGGGTGGGTGCGGGTTGAGGAAGAGGGTCGTACGAGGGTAGGAGAAGGGGGCTAGGCAGAGATGAGAAGGGGACGCGTGTCTGTCAGTGCGAGTGTGTCTGCGTCTGTAAGCGTGTATGTGTGTCTGTTGATGTAGATGTGTGTATGTATATGCCTTTATGAGTATACATTTTGTGTGTGTGTATGTGTGTATTTGCATGTTGATGTATGTATGCATGTGTACGTTTATGCATTTCTTAGCAAAAGGGTGTGTACGTCGTTTTGTGTGTTTGTGAGTTGATGTATGTGTGTCAGGGTGTGTGTGCATATCCGTGTGTTTAACTTTCTGTCTGTACATACATACATATACACCGCACATACATACATATATATATACGACGAATTTCTGTCTACCAAATCCACTCACAAGGCTTTGGTCATCCCGAGGCTATAGCAGAAGACACCTGCGCAAGGTGGCACGCAGTGGGACTGAACCCGGAACCATGTGGTTGGGAAGCAAGATTCTTAACACACAACCACGCCTACATACTCAAACATACACATAAACGAATGCACACGATACATATGCGTATATTCACACACGTTCTAACGTACATAGTTATACATATAAACACATACATACATACATACACACACGTCTGCAATTACGCATATAGTAGATACCCACATATTTTAATAACTAG
>NW_026420056.1:53142-53727 GCF_001194135.2 Octopus bimaculoides
GTTCATATATATATATATATATATATACATAATTATTATATTAGTGTGGTACATATACATTGTGCACATTTAAGAGCGTATATCCATGCATTAGTGCTTGAGTACGAGCATATGTGTGTGTATTACAGGGTTTGTGTGTTCCTTTATATGTAAGCATGGATATGTATGTATATATATATATATATATGTATATATATGTATTTCTGGATGTCGAGGTATATGTGCAAATATGTGTATAAGTCTATATGTATTGTGTATGTATGTATGTATGGATGGATGGATGGATGGATGTAAGAAAATCATATGTAACGCAAACGTTATGTTCCGACAGTGAAAAGTCTTGCCTCATGACTCGTATTTCGGAATTCTGTAACGTGAAGTTATTTTCCGTAAGCTGAGTTATTGGCTTATAATATATGGAAATCACATGCCGCGTTTCAGAATTCTAGGAACGCAACACTTCCGTAACGCAGAAAAAACTCTGTGTGTGTGTGTGTGTGTGGCTGTATGCATATATAGACACATACATATATAAGTATATGCAAGTATATACACATATACACATCTATATATATATATATATAT
>NW_026420057.1:0-325 GCF_001194135.2 Octopus bimaculoides
ATCATCACCATCACCACTAACACCACCACTACCACCACCACCACCACCACCACCACCACTATAACCACCACAGCCACCACTATCACCCACACCATCATCTTCACCACTATCACCACCACCACGATCACCACCACCACTATCTCCAGCCACCAACACCACCACCATCACCTCTACCATCAATATCCCCATCACTTCCAAAACTACTTCAATTTTCGACCCCGGGTAAAGAGAATTTGAAACGAAAAATAATACTATAACGCACTGCACCACCAATACGAACACTACCCTTTACACACACACACACACACACACACACACACACACA
>NW_026420058.1:0-409 GCF_001194135.2 Octopus bimaculoides
TATATATATATATATATATATATATATAGGTTAACAGAGAGGTTGGAATAACCATCTAAGGGATAAAAGTATTCATTATACTACCAGTATAATTACCTATATTAACCCTGGACATACATGTGCAAGCATATTATGCTCATAGGTTACAGGCAATGACAAAGATAAACACGAGTTTATCCGGAATCAAATTTAAAATAAACAGAAAATGGAGAAATATTGATCAACAACAATTGACTAACATCAATTATTACTTTTTAATACTTTTTAATACAAAAGTCTATTTGTATTAAAAAGTAATAATCAATGTTAATCAATTGTTGTTGAACAATATTTCTCCATTTTCTGTTTACTTTATATTTTATATCTATATATATATAAATGAGAATGTGTGTCTGTCTGTCTGTCTGTC
>NW_026420059.1:0-611 GCF_001194135.2 Octopus bimaculoides
TATATATATATATATATATATAAACACACACACACACACGCACACACACATATGCATGAAGAGAGAGAGAGAGAGAGAGAGAGCCAACAGATGAGATCTAAAGATTCTCAATATAGAAAACAGTAACACACAATTATTTGAACTTACACTTCAAACCTTTGCCAAGAACCAAGTGTGTGGAGTAAAGAGTGGCTATAAGGAATTCAGGTCAGCAGATACGAAGACAAGGATGCAAATAAACAAATAAAACTGCTTGGGTTAGGTGTACAAAATATATGTATACATGTAAGTAGAGAAAAAGCAAAGACTGAAAATTTTCAAATGATGAATATTCAAGTAGATATTTATATAGATATAGAATATTCAAGTAGATATATATAGATATTTGTATATTAGCAGAGCAAACTCAAACTTACATAGTGTATGAAAACACAGAAAATTAAAGAGGAAGAGATATGATGTTACAAGTCCAATAGCTGTTTCTGGGGGCTTGGAGTTACTTCATAATGTTGGCAGATGTAGTTCACCAAAATATGCGACCAGTAATGGAAGTAAATAAACTTTGACCTCTTTGAAAGTCCGATAGATCTGTCATTTTAATGAATTCTAAT
>NW_026420060.1:0-240 GCF_001194135.2 Octopus bimaculoides
GTATATTATTAATAATATATATATGTCTGTATAAAAACGTATATATATTGTGTGTGTATATATCTTTATATGTAATTGTATCTGTGTATGAACTCATGTGTGGATTTAGATATGCTTGTATGTGTGGTGATATACATGTGTGTATGTGTGTGTGTGTACACGAACCCGTATACGTATGTGTGTGTGGATATGAATGTATATATTATGCGTGTCTATGTATTTATGTGGGTATTTGTATGT
>NW_026420061.1:0-299 GCF_001194135.2 Octopus bimaculoides
AAGGCTCTGGTTGACCTGGGGTTGACCAGTCGGAGACATTTGCCCAAAGTGCCGTGCAGTAGGACTGAACCTGAATCCATGTAGTTGGGAAGCAAACTTCTGAACCACACCTCCACCTGTTCTTAAATGAGGCTCACAAAAATGGAGTTCATAAAAATCAGTCAGGTGAAAAAAATGTCTAACCTCACTTTGAAAATACTGTCAATGTTTCATATAATCCCAGAGGAACGACTGTTTTGCCACTGGTGCCAGCTTTTTAGATGATTCTTTAAATTAAAATGTGCCCCCTTTTTTTAGTG
>NW_026420062.1:0-224 GCF_001194135.2 Octopus bimaculoides
TTCCGCTCCGACCATCTCTTCAGTTATCCAGCGACCGGAGGTTCTATTTCAAAAACCGTTATGGAAACGAAAACAAAGGGAAACAAGCAACTTACCCCGGAAAAAGCAGTGGTATCAGGCGAAAAGATAACTGGATACAAAGTGAAGCTTGATCTACCCCGACTAGATTATCGGGGTAGTTTATCGGTGTCCCATTGCTGAAAGTACCGGAACATCTAATAACA
>NW_026420063.1:0-259 GCF_001194135.2 Octopus bimaculoides
TGTTGTTGTTGTTGTTGTTATTTTGATGCTATTAAAGGATATTTCCCAGTTTGATGCTTGCTAGGTCGTTTTATTTCATTGAAATAGTTCACATTTAGTATGAGATTTATAATCTGCATGTAGCTATCATGCATGTATGCAAAAGATTATCAATGAGTAAATGATGATATCATCTGAATAGGCATGAATGTAGTTAAAAATAACAATGAAAAGGTTGTTGGAGTGGGAAAGAAGAGGTGATACCCCAGAGTTAATAGAA
>NW_026420064.1:0-407 GCF_001194135.2 Octopus bimaculoides
CACCACCATCATCATCATCATCAGCATCACTGTGGAAGTCAGCAGCAGCAGCCACCACATTTCAAACTTCGCCTGGCACAACTTTTTCTTTTCTGTATTTAATCGTAGTCATTATATAGTTTGTAATGGAATTTCGCTTCCAATACTTACTTGCATTAGAAAGCAAGATAGGTTGCAACGGGAGAGTAGATGCGACATTGAATCTCTTGACAAGCAATTTACTCCAGAGAATATATCTGTAAAATGGAATCACCAGTGGCCAATTACCTATGGCGAAGTTGTAAAAAAAGGTAAAATAGCGAAGATTTCTTTTCAGTCACTCAATACGCAGACAGAAATGTAATGACAAATAAATATCAGTAACACCACACGCACACACACATATATATATATATATTATATTACAT
>NW_026420065.1:0-268 GCF_001194135.2 Octopus bimaculoides
GAGGGTGAAAGTGTTAACAAGAACAGGACAGTGAGAACAAGACAATAAAAGACGGTAAAAACAGGACAAGACAGTAAAAACAAGACAGTGGAAACAAACGGTAAGGGCTGTTACGCCAAGATGATAGAACAATTATTTTGAACGTTAGTTAGATGTGAATGAGAGACAAAAAAAAATCACGTCTTCTCTATAGGAATGCAGGAAATAGAAAGAAAGAATCCCTTTTGTCACGTATATATATATATATATATATATATATATATATATA
>NW_026420066.1:0-202 GCF_001194135.2 Octopus bimaculoides
ATATACATACATACACAAACATAGAAACATACATACATACATACACACACATACATACACATATACGTACATACACCCTCATATATATATATATACACATACATACATTTACACATACATACACCCACATACACACACACACACATACATTCACACATACATACATACACCAGCATACATACACACACACAGATACATACAT
>NW_026420067.1:0-317 GCF_001194135.2 Octopus bimaculoides
CACACACACACACACACACACACACACAAACATTCACATACACACACACATATACTCGCAGAGTTGAAACGCTGTTTGATTTTATTTTCACCGTAGAATTTCCCTCATCCCATTACCAGTTTGCCATCACCCCGTCCTTTCATATTGATATGTTGTGACGGAGAAAAATAGAAGAGTACTATTATAGTAATTATTGATAAAGAAAATAATTTTATTGTGAAATTCTTCAGGCTCTTCAATAAATGAAATTGTATTTCCCAGGATTCATTTTGTATTTCTTTTCCATATATGCCATGGTCATTAGAGGTGTAACTAAA
>NW_026420068.1:0-276 GCF_001194135.2 Octopus bimaculoides
ATATGTCGATAGGTTACCTTTGAGCACAATAATATTGAACAGTGTCTGCAGGGAGCTAACAATAGAAAAACATCAGCTATGAATGCATGGAATTTCTTTAGGTCTAGTAATTTCGGATTGGTGGAGAGAAGACAGCTTGGCAGGAATTCAGAGACAAAGGTGGAGGGTGGTTTATTTGTAAATGGGGTGTAAGACAACAGCAATGTCTAGTTGTCTCACTTACATATACAAACACAGAGACGCATAAAGACAGCCCAGTACAGACACAAACATTTA
>NW_026420069.1:0-671 GCF_001194135.2 Octopus bimaculoides
TGGACCAAACCAAACTCCCAGCAACTTAACCGGTCCCTCCGTCCAGCGTCTTACAACGCAATCCGAAGGCATCGACTTGCCCCTCCAGGTGCCGAGTTGCAAGCCGACTGACTTATCCCGATTAATCTTTGCTCCTGCCACCGTCTCGTATTCCTCAATAACCTCGCCTACTTTACGCAGGCGTGTCGTTGTGGTCACGCTGATGGTGATGTTGTCCGCATACGCTGTAACAAACTCTTCCAAGCCTGGCGCTCTCAGGATCTCCCACAGCTTTCTCAGCAGCGGCTCCAGAGCTACCACGTACAAAAGCGGAGAGAGTGGACACCCCTGACGAACCGAACGTTTGATGCAGAACGGCTTAGAAAGAAAACCGTTCACCCGAACTATCGAGTCGATGTTGTTGTACAATTGAATGATCCACCTGAGGAAACCGACGCGCAAGCCAAACCTCGCAAGAACACTCACCAGGTATCGATAGTCGACCCTATCAAAAGCCTTAGATTGGTCTAATTGTACCAAATCCACCCCCTCTGCCAGTCTTAGCTCCAAACCTCTCTATGGTGTAGCGGATAAGTGGAGATTATCCTGAATGGTCCTACCAGGGATGGCACAGGTCTGTGTCTCCCCAATCAAACCATCCGCGACACGCGCCAACCTTTTCGCTAATACCT
>NW_026420070.1:0-488 GCF_001194135.2 Octopus bimaculoides
ATTCTCCTCGAAAAAAAAAAAAAGAATTATTAGTAAAATATTGATAAAAAAATATATCAGCTGGCATATACATAAATTATTAATCTCAGTAAAATTTGAGGAGATAATTGCATGGAATTTACAAGATCTGCTGACATTTATCAAGAAAAAATTAACCTTGGTCTGATCTTAAAAAGAAGTTTGAAGAAGCATGCTTGAGATTCAAATCAGTTAAAGATTTTTTCTTTCTTTTCTAGAAGGCACTTAAGTTTAATATCCAAACTGTTCTTGAAACAAGTCTCTTCACTACTGTCATCTCTACTGAGTGTTCTTTAACAAAAGATAAACATATAAAAAGACATCAACAAAACAGTGTAGATGCAATACAATGACAAAAATATTTCTCTTCATTTTGGAGTAAGTAACCCAGTAAATCAATGTCTTAATTTTGCAGTCTTGCAAAAAGCATAAGCTCTCTTTTCTTTTTGATTTAACAAAAAAAAAAAAAA
>NW_026420071.1:0-306 GCF_001194135.2 Octopus bimaculoides
GAACCAGCAGTTCCTCTCAGTCTTCCTTTGTGGATGTGTGTTGTTTAATGTGTGTAATATACACTTATGTATGTGTGAGAGAAAAGGAGAGGGAGTAGGATGGGTGATGTTTAGTGTATATGTGTGTGTTAAGAGGAAGAGAGAGAAGGAAAGAGAGAGAGAGGGAGTTGGGTGATGCTTACTCAGCCTCATTCCAACTAGATGCAGTTTCCCTCTCAAAGGCAAGAAAAAGAGAAGATACACTATCAGCTCCACCAACAGTCAGCCATAATAAGTCTATATAACACCAACATGTCTGATGTAGAG
>NW_026420072.1:0-368 GCF_001194135.2 Octopus bimaculoides
AGCTGTCCAAAAATATCATCATGGTATTATCTACCGATGAGACATGATATTGTAGCTAGGACACTCCTTAATGGAATCCGTCAGAAGAATAATCCCGAGAACAAAGAAATAAGAACTCACAATATGGTAGAAACCATAGCCATCACTAATAATGAAAATGAATACTGTTGGACTGTACCAGTAAAGAGCCCAATAAAATGTAAGCACAACAGACCAGATATAATGTTTTGGGTTAGGGAAGAGAAACTGTGCACAGTTATGGAAGTTATCAGCCCAACGGATGTTAACAAAAAGCTGAAGATCATTGAAAATTAGAACACCTGTACTGAATCATTGAGGAATCTGCAGTTACTCTATCCGGATAACAA
>NW_026420073.1:0-356 GCF_001194135.2 Octopus bimaculoides
ATATGTATGTATGTATGTATGTATGTATATATATAGAGAGAGATAAATATATAGATAGATAAATAGGTGCATATATATATTTATATCTATACATATATATGCATATATATATATATATATGTATATACAAATAATACATGAGTGTATGCATATATATGTACATGTATGTACATACCTTCATCTACATCTACATATAGATACATATCTGGGTACAGGACGTTACAAAAAAACATGGACAAAATGATAAATACGCAGGCCACATAGAGAACATATCCTTCATCTATATATGTATATATGTATATATGTATGTATATACATAAACAAATATAAATATATATGTATATATATGCATATAT
>NW_026420074.1:0-606 GCF_001194135.2 Octopus bimaculoides
CAGCTGTGGTAGGTTATACAAAGGCGAAACATGCCACCCACTCAAAATAAGGGTAGAGGAACATCGCAAAGCAGTGACACAAGGAGATATTGATAAATCAGGTATAGCTGATCATGTATGGAAAAATGGAAACCACCTCCCCCCGTGGGATGAAGTTAAAATAATAGACAGAAAACACCACTGGAAACTATGAAAACTAAAAGAAGCAGCACATATGCTAGGACACAACAACCTCCTAAGCAGACCGAGTGCAGATATGAATAGCATATGGGAACCGGTATTGAGAAAGGATAGAAAAATATTAGATTTATAAGCCCTAAAATTCACTCCATGATTGCCCATGGGCAATCATGCCCATGGGCATATGGCGTAGTGATTAAGAGCGCAGGCTCCGAGTTCGATTCCAAGCAGTGACCTGATAATAACAATAATAATAATAATGATATGGAAAAATACCTTAGGAATGAGAACGCAGGTTCGATATTTCCCTGGGCTGGAGAAGGCTGGAGGGTATATCAGCCGAAACGTTATGTTAACAACAAATAACATGAGGACAAATATCCGTCGAATGTAAATAATGTAAATAAAGTAAATAATGTACATAAT
>NW_026420075.1:0-227 GCF_001194135.2 Octopus bimaculoides
AACAACAACAACAACATCGAAAAATACCTTAGGAATGAGAACCCTGGTTCTAAATTTGCTCAAGACACCTGATGAAGCCTGGAGGGTATATCAGCCCAAAAGTTGTGTTAACAACAAAGACGATGAGGCCAAATAACCGTCAAACATAAATAATGCAAATAATGTATTGTAAATTATATAAAATCTTGGACGCAGAATAATCCTGAGCGTGTCCAGGATATGAAGGG
>NW_026420077.1:0-258 GCF_001194135.2 Octopus bimaculoides
GGTCGGTGGATTCCCTCTGTCTATTAATAAACTTGTGTGGCACATGTTGCAATGTTAGGCTGTTGACAGTCGGCTTGCAAAAAGGCTGCTAAGTGATATATGAGACATAAGGAGGGGAGAGTAGAGAAAGAAGGGTAAATAGATAGAATGAACGACACTGAGGGAGAGAGAGGGGGGAGGAGGAGGAGAGAAGAAAGAGAGATGTGGTGAAAGAGAGAGAGAAAAAAGAGAAGAGTTAGTGGTAGTGATGGGGTGGGG
>NW_026420078.1:0-307 GCF_001194135.2 Octopus bimaculoides
ATTTCATTATTTTCTTTAACCCGGGCAAAGCCGGGTATTTCTGCTAGTAAGCAATAAACATAAGCAAAAGGATAAGATTGCTGGAGATATAAAAATAAACTAAGCGTTAGTTTAGAACAATGGTTAGTACCAAACAGGGTTAAAGTTTCCAAATAAACTATATTGAAAAGTCAACACGAATATCAAGAGGGTAAACAACTATAATCTTTAACATCCTCGGGAAATAAAACAATGAAATAAGACCATGCAAAAGGACAGACAATCATATCTACGTAGCTGTACGTTGAAGCACTCATTAATCTACATA
>NW_026420079.1:0-255 GCF_001194135.2 Octopus bimaculoides
AGTGACAAAGGAGCATATTCGGCATATTTTGCTTTATGAGTTCAATAATGACAACAACGCAACTAAAAACGCGAGGAATATTAATGTAGTATATGTGATCAGACAATAAGCGTAAGTCAGGGTCAACGGGGGTTCTAGAAATTCTGAGCCGGAAACTACAGCCTAGATGACGAGCTTCGTCTTGGAATATCTGTTGAGCTCGACGTGGACGTCCTCCAAACCCTGGCAGAACAAAATCTCATCTTGACTATTGAG
>NW_026420080.1:0-697 GCF_001194135.2 Octopus bimaculoides
CAGCATAAAAATACCAACATATTGAATGATTTATTGTTAAAAAAAAAAAAGCACATACTGACCTCATAAGAGGGTCACTACTAAAGGCTTTTTCTTTCTTGTAATGTGTCTTGGATCTGGTGGCATCCATCTATAGTTAGAAATCATAGGTGTAATGAGTACCGTCAGCTAAATGAGCCATCTATATCTCAGATCTGTACCATTTTAATTTTAGTCTATGAGAATTAAATCTTGTAATTCTAATTAAAATAATTATGTTTTCCAAGAAATTAAAATTTTGATTGCTGTTTGCAAAAATTCTTCCCATTGAGGAATAGAAATTGGAATTTTGAGATTTTACGTTAAAAAAGTAAAAAAGCCGAAATCAAAATTTGAATTGAAAATAGATCCAAATCTGAACATCAATATTTGAATTTTTATTAAATTGAATTTCAAATTGAGTTTTAATTTCAGTTTCAAGTCTCTTTAAATTTTTTTTACCTCCTACTGGTTTTAAACTATAAAAACAGTATAGTTCTACATATCTAAATGAAAAAGTCATTTTTAAAAAATTGATCAAATAGAAATTGAATCAAACTTTCTGTTTGTTACTAGTGTATATGGTACATTTACCTTTCCAGCAAGCTACAGTAAATAGTTTATTATAAATTTGATCGTAAAAGAATTATACTACTTTATATTTCTATTTTATTATTTC
>NW_026420081.1:0-398 GCF_001194135.2 Octopus bimaculoides
TAGATAGATAGATAGATACATGCACACACACACACACACACACACACACACATACATATATTCAAATATTAATTATAATAATGATACAAGGGTAAAAATCATTAATGATTTATACCAAGTGGTCAGCGCAGAAATAAAACCCCGTAGGTACATTTTATTAATAATTATAACAAGGATTTGGCTTTCATATCAATTAAAGTGCTAGACAGAAATTCATATAACAGAAATTTCATATAACAAGGGTTTGTTGTTTCATATCAATTAAGGTGCTAGACAGAAATTCAAGGAACTAACTATCCTTAATGTTAACAAAAACAGGAAGAGATAAAAAGATGAAGTAAAGCAGTTAAAGTAAATATAAAAATAAATAGCTTCAAAAGTATATATATACATACATA
>NW_026420082.1:0-260 GCF_001194135.2 Octopus bimaculoides
GAAAAATGCCTTCGCCCTGTATGGGCACAAAGATTATGTTGCTTGGTAGCATAAATTTGTCCATGTACAAGTGATATTCCAAAATGAAGAATAAGCGAAACAATTCTCAACGCTAACTCTTCATACACAAGATGTAATAAGGATACCCAGTTACCTTGGGCAGAGCGTAACAAAAGTTACCATCAAAAATGTCCCGCCAATGGGACATTTAACGTATAAACTAGAGGGGGCACCTCTTTCTCCAGCGGCATCGCTGTCTC
>NW_026420083.1:0-216 GCF_001194135.2 Octopus bimaculoides
GTCTGCCTGTCTGCCTGTCTGTCTGTCTGTCTGTCTGTCTATCTATCTATGAGGAATGAGCAAAACGAAGGAAAACAAGAAAGACCGCAACGAGAAGGACCCGTTTACACAAGGGTATTATTAGTTTCACGCTTGAAAAGGAAAAGAAAAAGGCCCTTACATTAGAGTCCATCAACAGAATAAAGAAACGAAGGAGGGTGGTGGAAAGCATATATA
>NW_026420084.1:0-214 GCF_001194135.2 Octopus bimaculoides
ATATATATATATATAAATATATACAAATATATTTATATATATACATATATATATAAATATATACATATATATTTATATATATACTTATATATCTATATATATACATATATGTTTATATATATACATATATGTTTATATATATACACATATATATAAATATATACATATATATTTATATATATACATATATATATATACATATATATCTATATAC
>NW_026420085.1:0-285 GCF_001194135.2 Octopus bimaculoides
GTGATGGTATTAATTATGGTTGTGGTGTTAGTAGTGGGCGTGGTGGTTGTAGTGGTGGTAGGGCGGTTGCAGCGGCGGTGGACGTGGAGGTAGTGGTGCCGGTGGTGGTGGTGGTGGTGGTCGTAGTCGTTATTATATGCAGGTGGTTTTGCGATGGTATGTTTGGCAATGTGATGATGGTGGTACTGTTGGTGGGGGTAGGGGTGAAGTAGCGTTGGTACCATGGTGATGCTGGGCGAAGTAGTGAGGAAGTTTATGGAGGTGGCGTTACTGGCAGCAGCAGCA
>NW_026420086.1:0-295 GCF_001194135.2 Octopus bimaculoides
CACCAACAACAACAACAGCAGCCGCGGCAGCGGCAGCAGCAGCAGCAGCAGCAGCAACAATGATAAGACCAATACACGACCAAACGGTATGCAATCAAAGATGGCTTAAGTATTCCAATTATTTCACTTGCTCTCTCCAATTAAATCAAGATTTATTCTGTTGGTATCAAGAAACAACAAGAAAATTGCACCATGTAGTTGTCTGTCCAGTTAAAATATCAGTTGCTAAATCTCCTGCTTCTGTCTCTATATACCTACATAAGCATAGTATGCTTGTATATATATATATATATAT
>NW_026420087.1:0-202 GCF_001194135.2 Octopus bimaculoides
TATGTATGTATGTATGTATGTATGTATGCATGTATGTGAGTCCATGTATGTATGTAAGTGCGTGTATTTGTGTGTATGTGTGAACGTGCATGCGTGGAGAAACAGAGAGGGATGGGATGGAAGAGAAAGAGAAAAAGAGGAAATAAAAGAAAGAGCGAGAGAGATAGCTAAAGAGAGAGAGAGAGAGAGAGAGAGAGAGAGA
>NW_026420088.1:0-440 GCF_001194135.2 Octopus bimaculoides
TCTTCCAACACGGCCTCACATTAAACATGGAGGACTATATCAAGTGCCTGCAGGAAATAGTGCTGCCCTGGGTCAAGAGGGTGGCTACTGGAAGACTCTATGTCTGGCAACAGGATTCTGCACCATACCACACAAGCAGGAGAACCCAGTCATGGCTGTCGGACAATTTCTGCAACCACATCACCCCTAACATCTGACCACCTAACTCCCGAAACAGCAACCCCCTTGATGTGTGGGAGTTCAGTTGAGCGAGTGACCAACAAAACTCCTTGTAACATCAAAGATGAATTGAAGACAACGGTTATGACAGCATTCACCAACTTCAACAAGGAGACTGTCCAGAAGAATTGCAGGAGATTCTGAAGTCGTCTGGGGGCTGTGGTAGAAGCTAATGGCGATTTTATTGAATAAATTTACTCTTTATTATTTCAAGATATTTT
>NW_026420089.1:0-233 GCF_001194135.2 Octopus bimaculoides
CTTTTCTACTCTAGGTACAAGGCCCGAATTTTTTGGGGAGGGGGCCAGTCGATTAGATCTCGAATACAATATGTAACTGGTACTTAATTTATCGATTACGAAAGGATGAAAGGCAAAGTCGTCCTCGGCGGAATTTGAACTGAGACTGAAGCTAATATTTATTTCTTTATTGCCCACAAGAGGCATAGAGGGGACAAACAAGGACAAAGGGATTAAGTCGATTACATCGACTC
>NW_026420090.1:0-315 GCF_001194135.2 Octopus bimaculoides
TAATGGATTGACAGAATCAACAGAGCATCAGACAAAATGTGTTGTGTTATTTGTTCTGGCTCTTTCACTTCTTAATTCAAATTCTGTTGATGTTAATTTTGCCTTTGCAGGGCCAATAAGATAAAATACCACTCAAGTGTAGAGGTCAGTTTAATCAACAAACTTCTACCTCATAGATTTTATCTTCTTTTTATATTAGAAATTAATATTTCATTGGTTTAACTTTAACTTTATATCCAGATACTAAGAAACAATTTGTGAAAGTAAAAGATGCCGTTCTTGATGTGATGGGGAAAAAATTGTTGAAAAATAAGA
>NW_026420091.1:0-243 GCF_001194135.2 Octopus bimaculoides
ATTATTATTATTATTATTATTATTATTACTGTTGTTGTTGTTGTTGTTATCAGCATCATCATTATTATTAAGGCGGCGAGCTTTAATAATCGGGGTCGATAAATAAAGTACCATTTCAACACAGGGGTCGATATAATTGACACATCCCCTCCCCCAATATGGCTACTCTTGTGGGAAAATTTGAAACTATTAGTATTAAGGCGGCGAGCTGGCAGAATCGTTAGCACGCTGGACGAAGTGCTT
>NW_026420092.1:0-200 GCF_001194135.2 Octopus bimaculoides
TATATATATATATATATATATATACATATGTCTTAAGGCTTGTAGAGGTGAGTGTAGGTCTGTGAGCAATTATATATATAACTGTATATGCATATACAGAATGCGCGTGTGTGTGTAAGTGTGATTGTGTGTATCTGTGCGTGTGTGTGTATCTGTGTATGTGTCTCTGTGTGTAAGTGTGTGTGTGCGTGTACAGGGGA
>NW_026420093.1:0-242 GCF_001194135.2 Octopus bimaculoides
GTGTGTTGCGTGTGTTCGTGGTGCTGTTGTTGGTGTTGTTGTTGTTATCAGCAGCATCAGACAACAACAACAACAGCAACAAAAACTGTTCTGTATCGAACGTATTGCAACAGCTGCAATAACAACGAAAACACGAACAACAACCGCATAAACAATACCAGTAATCGCATATACACCGTACTGCACAGGTACATATACATATATACATACATACATGCTTACATTCACACACACATATATAT
>NW_026420094.1:0-212 GCF_001194135.2 Octopus bimaculoides
CGCAGTGGGACTGAACCCGGAATCATGTGGTTGGTAAGCAAGCAACTTACCACATAGCCACTTCTGGCCTAAGTATAAAAAATATGCAATGTTTCACGAATTTGCGTGTAATCGTAGCGCAGGCGCCATGCTAATCTCTGTATCGTTTAATGTTAGTGTATGTATTGCCGAAGAAATATACATATAATATATATATATATATATTTATATAT
>NW_026420095.1:0-486 GCF_001194135.2 Octopus bimaculoides
TCCCACTCAAATCATTCTGCTCCCACTCAAATCATTCTGCTCCCACTCAAGTCATTCTGCTCCCACTCAAGTCATTCTGCTTTCACTCAAATCATTCTGCTCCCACTCGAATCAGTCATTCAGTAAACCAAGTGCTGGCACCCCCAAATCTTAGATATTTCTGCATGAGCAAATCACAGTGCTTACTCTCTTAAGATTAAGAATATTAGGAGCTGAAGTAAAAAAAACATTAAAAACTACTTTATCAAATTATTAAATACAGTGGGTGGGCTTTATTTTTGGAGTTGTTTATTTATGGTGTAGGTTTTTGTTAGTTATTTTTTTCTTCATAAGATTAGAACAGAAATATTGATATATCAATACAAGCACAAACACACTCATTCATACATGCATGTGTGTGTGTGTACGTGTGTGTGTATATATATAAATATATATATATCTATATATATATATATACCGGAGTAAGCACATGAAATGTGCAACAAG
>NW_026420096.1:0-136 GCF_001194135.2 Octopus bimaculoides
TCTTACTTTTATTTCATATCTACCCTTAATTTGGTAGAGTCACTTAGTTATATTGTATTTGGAGATCAAACCATTAATTGTGTTGCACTATACTATATTACCCGTTCCTTTACCCGTATACATATACATATATACA
>NW_026420096.1:146-264 GCF_001194135.2 Octopus bimaculoides
TATTACCCGTTCCTTTACCCGTATACATATACATATATACATACATACACCTATATACATATACATATATACATACACATATACATACAAATACATACACACATACATATACATATAT
>NW_026420096.1:274-482 GCF_001194135.2 Octopus bimaculoides
ATATATACATGTACACATACATATACATATATATACATACACTCACACAGCTATACATATACGTACTTACACACATATATATGCATATCCTTATCTCCATTCACACACACATATATACACATACACTTATATGCACTCATTCATATATGCATAATTAAACATACACAAACATACATGAGACATTATGTTGTACTTCCTCACATCCTAA
>NW_026420097.1:0-168 GCF_001194135.2 Octopus bimaculoides
AGCCGGAGAGGAGGTGCAGGCGTGGCAGTCCTTATCAAGAAAAACTTGGAATTGCAGACACGTACTGTCTTTCTGGACCCAGAAGGTAGGCTGGTCGTCCTAGATGTAACACATGAAAGTAAGCAGTCTTTCAGGCTGGTAGCTGCCTATGCTCCTAACGGACACGGG
>NW_026420097.1:178-362 GCF_001194135.2 Octopus bimaculoides
TCAGGCTGGTAGCTGCCTATGCTCCTAACGGACACGGGCAGTCGGATTTTTTTCGGAACCTGGAGTACTTTTTATTGACGTCTAAAACCATAGTTTTGCTAGGGGACTTCAACATTATTCTCGATGCGCGCGTGGATAGTGTAGGCTCCACCGATAGGAAAGGGAATCCTTGCCTCAAGGGTCT
>NW_026420098.1:0-299 GCF_001194135.2 Octopus bimaculoides
TATGTGCATGCACATATGGTATATAAACGCAAAGCAGTGCAGGGCAACATAAGAATATGTTAGTTCTTTACAAAAAGATGTATACTAGAAAGGGAAAATCTATAGCGAAGTTTAATTTCTAAAAAATCCCCAGAGCAAACTGTTTTTGCATTCTAATGCGAAAGAGCATGTTAAAAATAAATGTGTACACACACAAACTCATGCACATTACAAATACATATAAATACTTATATATATCATCAACAGCCAAGTGGCTGCATGACTTCCTGGATGGTAGAAGTCAGACAGTTGCAGCCAAT
>NW_026420099.1:0-445 GCF_001194135.2 Octopus bimaculoides
AAATAATAAACTTGCTGATAAATGTGTGGCAGCAGAATAACGAAATAGAAGGAAAAAAAAAACATTTCCCAATTATGAATTGGAAAGTTGTATAATTAGCCGAGTAAACTATCGCCTTGTCTAAAGTTATCAATAGATCATGTCCTACAGCTGGCAGCTTTCATTTTAGAGCTGAAGAAATTGTACGTGCTTTCCTTTGTAAATTAATTAACAAGGAAATGATCTTCAATTAAGTTTACTAAGTTAAAATGTTAGAAAGGAAAAAGAAAAACAACTCAAAACATATAGATGAAATACGCTTACGCATTTTCTATATAGATTTGTTACCCAATTTCAAAGTAATCAATGATATGGTCATCTCTGACATTTTCTTTTCCCCTCTCTCCCCATATATATGTGTGTGTGTGTGAGCGTATATATATATATATATATATATATATATATA
>NW_026420100.1:0-332 GCF_001194135.2 Octopus bimaculoides
GAGATTCTAGATAAAAATGATAATGCTCCCTATTTTACATTTCCTAATAACGACCGTTACAATCTAGATGTCCACTACCATCCACACAGTAAGAAGGACATCACAATTCTGAAAGCATCTGACAAAGACACTGGAAACAATGCTTTCCTCACATATGGAATACTGAGATCCAATGATAAAAACCTGTTTACAGTGAACTCACACACTGGTGTGTTATCTTTCTCTCGCACAGTTTACCAAAATGATGCAGGAACATATGAGCTGGAATTTATAGTGAAAGACGGTGGTACACCAGTTCAGTCGGCAACAACTGCTATCATACTAACACTGTT
>NW_026420101.1:0-394 GCF_001194135.2 Octopus bimaculoides
AAAATAGTTTGATATTAATCATCATTACACTGCAAAACACAACAACTATCAACCTCTGCATCAATATATATTTCTGATGTAGCATTGTTAAAGCCTACATGTCCACAATAATAGGAGAACTCATATAAACAGTTTGTCCATAAGCATGGTATATGACTGTAACCATAAAATTCGCAAGTGTATTTTCTTCCACAAACATAATGTTTTGACGATTCATGGGTAAAAATGACAAAGGAATCTATCAGCTGAATACCTGCATGTGAACAGCGTGGTTTGGGGGTCAATACACCATTTTGACACATCACATTCTCAGTGGTGCTCTTCACATAAGAAAGTTGACATGAATAAGTAATATTCGTGTTTTCTGTGACTGTGCTGCCAAACGGAAGATATT
>NW_026420102.1:0-201 GCF_001194135.2 Octopus bimaculoides
GACCACGAGTCCGCTGCCCTAACCACTGGGCCATTGCGCCTCCACTTCATGAGAAGTAGGTTACACATTAAAAGAAAAAATATATTTCTCCTGTATCTTTCTTCAAGACCAAGAATTTATTTCTCTGTTATGACATGCATTCCAGTTGTACACACCGAATGTTTTGGAACGACAATATTATGACATAAAAGCGCGCGCGCG
>NW_026420103.1:0-214 GCF_001194135.2 Octopus bimaculoides
AAATGGTGCATTTTATGTGCCACCCGCACAAGAGCCAGTCCAGGGGCACTTGTGTGGGTGGCACATAAAATACACCATTTTGAGCGTGGCCAGACAAAAAGATGTTGTTTATCATGAAGCTTTGCAATAAGTTCCAAGTCGACAAATTATGTCATTGTTTTGACAAAACTTGTTCATTGCTTGAAAAATATTGGTCAAGTTTAATAAAATTTAA
>NW_026420104.1:0-625 GCF_001194135.2 Octopus bimaculoides
ATAATAATAATAATAATAATAATAATAATAATAATAATAATGGGAACAGTATCAGAAGGCATCAAGAGGAATATAAAGGAAATTGGAAGAGAGTGCTCAGTAGAACTGTTACAAAAGATTTGCCTCCTTGGCATGCCCAGAATAATCAGGAAAGTATTAGATAGCTGAAAAGAATGAATAATATGGTACGGTAGGCTGCAGGTAGTAAGCCCGCTACGCATGCAAGACTCCAGGAGTTCCAACAAAACCTGTGATAAAGAGAATATAATAATAGTGACAATAATAATAATAATAATAATAATAATAATAATAATAATAATAATAATAATAATAATAATAATAATAATAATGATAATAATAATACTGTTGCTACGAACTTGTGGTTAGCACATAATATGCCAGCCACCATATCATCCATATCATTCTGGAGACAAGAGTTGCCATTTTGTGAGGAGCTAATGTTTCCATTTTTCTTTATTTTTCAAACAAGAATGGTTGCTTATGTCTATACGTAACAGACACACTCGTCAAAAGAAATTGGTCTTCTCACTGATACTAACATGACTGCAACCAACACCAAAACCACCACCACCACAACCAAAAACAACAACAACTACTACAATAA
>NW_026420105.1:0-355 GCF_001194135.2 Octopus bimaculoides
AAGGTGGATAGTTTAACCACAGGAATTCGTACGAGTCTCTTTTCCTGTGCAGGATTATTTCTGATACACACTGAATTGAAATTCATTAGGGCGAAGGGTTTTGAACTTACTGGCCGATAAATTTCTTAGCGTCTTCCTCACGTGGTATTGATGTTCACATGGTCAAAATTAACGTGAGTTACTTAGACATTAACAAGTTTATAAGAATATTTAGCTGAAGATCAGAATAGAGTATTTTACTCTTAACTGTGAAACAATTGTACTAAATTAACTAAAGGCAAGTGTTTTTTACTCTTCTCTACTGTTTTTTGTTCTGTGTGTATCAAAAATATCGCTATCAATCTGGAGTAATAAT
>NW_026420105.1:365-583 GCF_001194135.2 Octopus bimaculoides
CTTCTCTACTGTTTTTTGTTCTGTGTGTATCAAAAATATCGCTATCAATCTGGAGTAATAATTTGTAGTTTTGAAATCAGTAGTTCTTTGACTGCTATTTCTGAATTCTCAGTATGTTGGAGAAGCAGGTTACTGTCAATCCCTATATTTATAAATAAATATATATGTAAATATATATATATAGATAAATACATATAAATAAATATATATATAAATAT
>NW_026420106.1:0-404 GCF_001194135.2 Octopus bimaculoides
ATCTACATGTATATATAGATGCATATCCGGGTACAGGACATTAGAAAAATAAACGGGGACATAAAAACAAAACGGACTTACTTTACAGACAACAGAACGAACACATAGGAAAACAAACATACACTGAGTTTTATGCCTATTTCTTCTATCCATCTGTTCAAATCTTTAGAGGTAGTTTCTAATCCATCTATAACTACTGGGATACATTTTACCCACACTTTCCACAGTCTCTGTAATTCAATGATTAGGTCCTGGTACTTTGCTATTTTCTATATACTTCTCATATCGACTCTCACCATTTGGGCCTGTAAAGTCAATTATCTGGCACTATCTATTGTCTTTATCTACTACGACTACTAGTGGAGGCGCAATGGCCCAGTAGTTAGGGCAGCGGACTCGCGGTC
>NW_026420107.1:0-256 GCF_001194135.2 Octopus bimaculoides
ATATATATATATATATATATATATATATACATACATATATATATGCATACCTACTTACGTATATATATTTATATATGTATATATACATACATACATATATATATATATATTATATTATATTATATATATTAGGCCCAGAGGATGTGGATAGAAACATTCCAGTGTGGCAATATCTTAATCACAAAGGCGCTCACGATTAAAGTTACTCGCACACACAACTGTTGACGTGTAGTTTGATGTAGGTAGAGAGAGAGAG
>NW_026420108.1:0-408 GCF_001194135.2 Octopus bimaculoides
GAAATGTCTCAGGCACTTGGTGTCGGTATTGCAACGGTCTCACGCAATCTTCAGAATATTGGTAGGGTGAAACATTTCGATGAATGGGTACCACATGAGCTCAATGAAAATCAAAAAGTTCGGCGTTTTGAAGTGTGCTCTTTCTTGAAGATGTTCTTTCTAGGAAACACCAATGATCCTTTTCTTTACCGAATAGTCACTTGTGACGAAAAGTGGATCCTTTATAATAACCGTAAACGATCAGATCAATGGCTTGAACGTGATAAGTCCCCCAAACATTTCCCAAAGCCAAAGTTGCATCAGCAAAAGATTATGGTGATTGTCTGGTGGTCTGCAAACAGAGCATTACAGCAGAGGATTACTGCAATCAACTCGCTGAAATGCATGCTCACTTGCAAAACATGAGAC
>NW_026420109.1:0-227 GCF_001194135.2 Octopus bimaculoides
GTGAAGCGAAAGAAGTTGATTTCTTGAATCAGAACGAAGAACAAGGAAAAGTTGCAGGAGACAAGAATTTACTGAGTAACGAGTTGGTTAAAGATGACTCCAGGTCTATGGACAATTTGATAGAAGCAACCCAGAAGGAAGACGCAAAATCGATAGACTATCAGCAGTATGAATTTGAACCTGGAACCCGAAACAATCAACTACGTGAGAGCCAATATGAGAATACT
>NW_026420110.1:0-540 GCF_001194135.2 Octopus bimaculoides
TGTGAATCCCTAAAACTTGAGAACTACACAACCAATTTCATTCAAATTTTCCATATGCCTTACTTACGGTCCAGGTAGTGTTTTAGGTCAGAACAATTTTTAACTTCTTGCTTAGTGCGAGCCCACTGCAATGTCACATCTCCTCCACTATTGTAGTATTACGTGTCAAAAGGGAAAAATAACATCTCTCTATTCCAATGTCAGACAGTTTCACTTTAATACTGAAACTATTAAAGTGAAACTATTATCTCACATATAACACTGTGTGGTAACATAAAATATAAACTGAAGCTAAAACTTATTAAATTATTCTTATTGTTTCTTCAACTTACCGGAGAAGAGTTCCTGGCTCCTTTTACTGCAGGCGAAGGAGTAAAACACGAAGATATTTTGACTTGTCCGGGCATTGCTATTACAAACAAATTAATTCGACTCGTGACATAAACACAAACTACCTCATGCAGACTGCAAAACTCCTGCCAAATTAGCCAGAAACACACACGCACACACACACACACACACACACACACACACACACAC
>NW_026420110.1:1526-2694 GCF_001194135.2 Octopus bimaculoides
CACACACACACACACACACACTAAATAAAAAAATGTTAGTAAGTAAATGTGTTTTAAAAAAGATTGGTAAATTTTCAGATTAACACCCGCCCGATTTTCACTACAGTGCTGGGTTCGGGTTTTAGGGTCAGGGTTAGGGTTAGGGTTAGGTAGGTAATCGTGCGGGTGTTAATGTCAAGATTTACGAAAAAAATTTCAAAAAAACAGTTTGTAGGGAATAAAAGTTTATCGATCGTATTTACAGTCTACAACGTCTCATATGTGCCTCAACTAAACTCATTTTAATATCATAAAGTCGATACGAATTAGACTTGTATGATATAAAGTAATTTGAAAAAACATTTTTAGGAAAAATATAAAATTTGTTGCCTATTTTACCCTAAGTATTAAAAGAGCATATCCCATCATATTCCGTGGTCTGTTGCCATCGTTATGCAAGAAGCTCAATTCCATGCTTATACCATTTGGCTGGTTTAGAGGCAAAATAACTCCCTGCATCCGTTTTCAATCTCATCCACATTGTTGAACTTTCATCCATGCAGTTAATAAGACATGCCTCGGAAAAGGTGGTAATCTGATGGTGTAGGCAGGGCGAGGCAGCATTTCTAGACACACCCCTAATTCCTCAAGTTTGCGGTTGATCATATTGGCAGTGTGTGCTCAGGCATTGGGATTCTGTAGGAGTGCAGACAAGGTATTTTCAACCAGAGCCTCTGGTAGAGATCACTTTCTTAAGGTACTATGATGTGAGATGAAATACAGTACACGTTGGTTGCGAAGAGATCTTCTTTAGCACCCACACCCGCACCCATTATGTTAACAATTTAGATACAAAACACATTCCCCACCCACTAGAGCAAGAACAACCGTCAGGCTTGAACTCGCCTGTAATACATATTGTGTTTATTTGTACTAAATAAAGTAATAATGTATCACTTTATTCTATTGAATAAATTAGTTTATTTAATTACTTCTCTTTACAGGTTATACAAGAGTCTAACACCGGAGAAAATAAAAAGCTTAACAGTCATATTATTGGTGCAAATATTCCAAACATTCAAATGACCAACCTTAGTGAACCAGTTAATATATCATTGACTTTAAAACGTCAGGTAATAGCTGGGTATTTATTATTGTCGATGTTATTGTTCTTGTTGATGTTAATGTT
>NW_026420110.1:2756-3333 GCF_001194135.2 Octopus bimaculoides
AGCATAAATGTGTCAGTATTTGCAGTGCTTGTTGTTGAGTTTTGTAATTAGGGTCAGTCCTGATCAGATCCCTGGTACATATTTAGTTTCTGCCAAATAACGAGGTACAATCCCCAAATCTGGTGATCCAGAAACACCTTTCTCGAGATTAAGGACATTCTTCACATGTCCATATATAGCGTTGTGCTGTGTGACAGTTTATATATGATATTTCTCCACAATTTCCTCCAATTGCCTGTAAGTTTTGATGAGATATCACAACAGTTAAAGACCTGGTAAGCAAGATCAAAGAGCCGCATTTATTACTTGTTTACATATATCCTTTAAGACGTACATTTCATCTTAGTGATAGGTGTCCATGTTTATATTGATGTTGTTGCTATTTTGGCTGTGTGTGTGTGTGTGTATGTGTGTGTGTTTAAACTGATTGAGAGGAAGGTTGTTTTAGGATGTCACTATAGTAGCGTCCTAACATGTTGTTTCGAACCGTATCAGATACAAGTGAATGGAACTAAAACCAGATAGGTTCTAGCCATGACCATCTCAACGTTGTTGACATAAAGTGTATCATTTCTCT
>NW_026420111.1:0-215 GCF_001194135.2 Octopus bimaculoides
ATATATATAAACGTATGCATATTTTTCAATGTGTACAAATAACACGGAAAAACTAAATAAAGTTACAGAGTAGCAAAAATTCATGTAAGTGACAAGTATATTACAACCTTCTTACAAAAGTAGAAATTCCAGGGTAAAGTGAAATGTTTTTCAATAACATAGATGAATTAAGAAATGGAGTCAAACGTAGGTGTTATTCAAATCTTTATACTTCC
>NW_026420112.1:0-211 GCF_001194135.2 Octopus bimaculoides
ACACAAGACAGAATATATGCATATCATACATAAAGGTACGTACGCATGCACATATATATGTATATATATGTATCTGTCTGCCTCTCCCTCTCTATATATGTATGTATGGATGTATGCATGTATACATACATACATATATATACATATAAAGATGTATATAAAGATATATATACAATTAAACCTTGGGAGAGGCATTATGCCGGTAATAAAC
>NW_026420113.1:0-481 GCF_001194135.2 Octopus bimaculoides
TTTAAAAGAGAAAATGTCTTCCTGAATTGAAGATATTTCTGTAGAATTTTGAATGATGTTTGGTGTTGTGAATGTTATATTCAAGTCATTAATCAATTTTGTCTGAGGATCCTGTTGAATAAATAATAGTTAAAATTATATTAAGATAGGACATTCAAGAAAAACAATTCAAAATAGGTCATATCTTTATAGTGTCATATTCTCATCATTGAAAATCACAATATATATATATATATTATAAAACAAATGACTACAAATAAAATTATAAGATTGAGTGAATCATTTGGCCTAAATGAAAGAGGGAAATCTTTTTAACAAATATATACAGGCATTATCATAATTAATATCATAAGGAAATATTTATATCTAAGAAAATTTCAGTTAGTATAAAATACTATCACCCTTCAGTGACCTCAATAACAACAATAGATAATCAACTTTGAAATTATTTAGATCAATCTAAACACAATCAACACAGAAA
>NW_026420114.1:0-228 GCF_001194135.2 Octopus bimaculoides
TGTCACATAGCTAGCTAGAGGCGATGGCTTCTTGGAGCTAATTCACAGCAAGGGGGCAGCTGAGGGACACGTGACCCCCACAAGAAAAGAAGTGCGCCCTTCTAAATAATGTTATTACGCTCTCTTCTAGAATTGTATTCCCTTCTGACCTTGTGCGTTCCTTTCGAAAAATTCTTGGGACCGTGACTGATATATATATATGTGTGTGTGTGTGTGTGTGTGTGTGTG
>NW_026420115.1:0-613 GCF_001194135.2 Octopus bimaculoides
CTCCTCCTCCTCCTCTGTCTCCTTTTCCACCTCCTCTGTCTCCTCTTCTTCTGCTCCTCTTTTTCCATGTTCGTTGCCTCAACTTCTTCCGTACTTCAAACGGAAACTGCTACTGGTGCTGCCCTCTCCTCCTATATTTGTTAGGTCACGTTCTCTTGACAACATTCTAGCATCTCACCTCAGGTGTTATTTCAACGGAAGCCGGAAGTATATCTGTCCGTCTGTCTGTCAGTCTATCTGTATGTCTTCCTTTTTCTCTTTTCCATCACTCATACACAAACACATTTAAAAAAAAATTTTTTTTTCATGGGTCCTAGGACTCAAGGTTGGTTATCCAGCTTCCGTGGGGCATAAGTGTTTGGAAACACAACATTCCCCCGTTCAGGGAAATGTCTATTACAGGGACCGAGGCCAACGAATTTTGAGAGGAGAGTACAAGTTCATTACATCGATCCCAATAAAGTACCAATACTTCACTGGTACTTTGTTTTATCGACCTCGAGGGGATGAACGGAGAAGTTGAACATACACAAAAGATAAATCTTAAGATCTATAAACTGTTTCAGCTACAAGGTCATGCTGGGGCACCACCGTTGAGATTGTATAGCGCATA
>NW_026420116.1:0-306 GCF_001194135.2 Octopus bimaculoides
CTGAAGGCAGAATTTTAACATTAATGAGCCTGGATCCGCTACCACCCACCGCCTGGCAGATAGTGTATTCTATCCACTCAGGCTCTATGCCGGGTGGCAGCCCATAGATCCAAGCTTGTGTCACTTTCTTCCCACAGTAAGTGGGGAGAAACAAGATATCCTGCCCTACAATGCGTATCTGGAGTCGAGATACTCCCCCAGAAAGGAAGTCACAACACAAGCTTGCTACGCAAGCCTCAATGCACAAAAAACAGCAGCCACCGAAAGCAGGCAAAATTGTCCCATAGCTGTGAGCGATTTATTAAC
>NW_026420117.1:0-511 GCF_001194135.2 Octopus bimaculoides
TATATACATATATATATATAAATAAATAAATATAAATAAATAAATATATAAATAAATAAATATACATAAATAAATAAATATATATTGAAATAAATAGATATATATATATACATAAATATATATAAATATCTATATAGACAAATATATACAAATATAAATAAAGAAATATATATATATAGATAAACATATATAAATATATATATTGATAAATATAAACGTATATATATAAATAAATATATATATATATATATAAATAGATATAAATAATTATATATATAAATAAATATATATATAACTAAATTTATATGTATATATATAAATAAATATATATATATATATATATACATATATAAATAAATATATATATAAATATATATTTATATAAATAAATATATAAATAAATATATAAATATAAATGAATATATAAATATATATATATATAAATAAATATATATAAATAGATATGTATAAATAAATAAATATATAAATAAATATATATAAATAAATATGT
>NW_026420118.1:0-213 GCF_001194135.2 Octopus bimaculoides
AAAAGCAACAAAACTTGAAAATGCTTATTTCGTGATTTCCAGTCAATTTAGACACTTTTAGGTAGTTTTCAATTATGGAAAACCACTATTCATTTTGAAGTCTAGATGGTTAATATAAGCGAGATAGGTGTTGGAAAAATTATATTTATCAAAGCGTTCATCTAAGTCAAAACCGTTTTCCGAAAACACAAACTCACAAAATTTGGCAAATAA
>NW_026420119.1:0-249 GCF_001194135.2 Octopus bimaculoides
AGTGGGACTGAACCCGGAACCATGTGGTTGGCAAGCAAGCTACTTACCACTGATAGTTCTTTTAAACATAACACAATGTCCGTATGTATAAAATGAAGGCTGAAGTTTTTTAATCGATAACTCAAACGCCATTTCAAGTGTGATTTACTCAGTAAATATAATTGCATTTGCTTCTTTTGTGACTGGTTGTTTGATATATTTAAAAGGCTATGAAACCCTGAAAGAGGTACTCACAAAAAAAAAAAAAAA
>NW_026420120.1:0-301 GCF_001194135.2 Octopus bimaculoides
GCTTTTGAAAATTTCTTGGAAAAGTAACACGAAGTTTGTATTGTCAGAGCTAAGATCCGTCTGCTCAAACAGGAAAGAACTAAAGCTGTATGATGGACCCGAACGGTGGAAATGCGACGTGGAAAGAAAACCATGATCAGGTCTTTGACGGATCGAAATGGACACATGCTACTCGTTTCCGAGCAGACTTGTAAGGTTTTACAGCAGCACTTCGCGCAGATGTTTAGAAACAAATGAGAGAATAAAAGAATAAAGAAATTGTTATTATTATTATTATTATTATTATTATTATTATTATTAT
>NW_026420121.1:0-8187 GCF_001194135.2 Octopus bimaculoides
GTGTGTGTGTGTGTGTGTGTGGAGGCGCAATGGCCCAGTGGTTTGGGCAGTGGACTCGCAGTCATAGGATCGTGGTTTCGATTCCCAATCCAGGCGTTGTGAGTGTTTATTGAGCGAAAACACCTAAAGCTCCACGAGGCTCCGGCAGGGGATGGAGGCGAACCCTGCTGTACTCTTCAACCACAGCTTTCTCTCACTCTTACTTCCTGTTTCTGTTGTGCTTGTAATTCAAAGGGTAAGCCTTGTCACACTGTGTCACGCTGAATATCCCCGAGAACTACGTTAAGGGTACACGTGTCTGTGGAGTGCTCAGCCACTTGCACGTTAATTTCACGAGCAGGCTGTTCCATTCATCAGATCAACTGGAACCCTCGACGTCGTAAGCGACAGTGCCAACAACAACAACAATATATATGTATTTGTATATATATATGTATATATATATGTATGTATATATATATGTGTATATATGTATGTGTATATATGTATATATATATGTTTGTGTATATATTTGTATGTGTATATATGTATGTATATATTTATGTATAGGTAGAAACAAACAAGCACACATGAAGAATGAAACACATGACCATATATATACATATACACTTCACACAAGGATGCATGTAGACACACATCTGTATATATGGGGATGCATATCTATACATAGGAATATGGTACATAGTTGCAAAACACACACAGACACTCAGTCATGCACACACAAGGAGACAGAAGTACACACGCGCATACAGGAAAACACACAAACATGGACATGCAAACAGATGAATATGCAGAATGCTTACATACAAATTACACACATAGATACATATGCACTATACTGCAACAAGGAAACTTCTAGCACTGATGTAGAAGGGGAAATAATCTTCTGAATGAGTATTTGTCCTACATCTCCATGTGTAGGGAAAAACTGCATTAGTAACATCAATGTCTTAAATATCTATGATCACTTATCAACTAAAATGTTGATGTCATTTGTGATGTGAATTCTGGTTGAATGATTATTCATTATTGTTAGCATGAAATCTCAAGTTCCAGAAAGTTAGCATAAATTTATTTAAAAGAAAATATCCCTATTTTCAGTATTGAATAATTATTCACGATAAGCTTCTATATATTTCAATACAAGATTTTGGGCAGTCAGCGGCTATGGTAGAAATGCAGTGTTGGGCGACCAAACCCAGAACTATGTATCTGTAAAGACAGTAAACATTAGTTATTGTTTACCCTCAATTTGACCCTGATTGAGCAGACCTGTGACCAGAAGTGTTCAATTGTAACCATTCTTTTTTAGATTGTATTTAAGAATACAATTATGTAATATGTCCTTACCTTTTATTTTTAAATGGAAGGGTGAAATTGGCTGCTATTTCTTGCTTAGAGAGTTGATGAAGTTAGTAAATATTTGTATAGTATGCTGTTGCATCAGGGAAACATTGATTTAGTGTGTAGATGATCATAAGCATTGATTTTGGGTACCGGACACATTTAGTATTGTTTTTTTTTGTTTTGTTTTTTTTTAATCACTGTTATCTGGCTTATTTTGTTGTGCCTAGTGGTACAAAGTGACAATGTGTGTTTTCTGCTTGGAAGACTTAATTTGCTGACATTTATTATTCACAGTGAGCACAAACTTTTGGCTAGGAGAGGAAAGTTATTTTATTGCTATTTTTCCATATGTGTGCATGGTATTTATAAAAGCATTGAATTTACAGTCTTGTTGTATACTTCACAAAACATTATATTGAAATATAGTCTTAAAAGAATATATTTTCCACTAAATAAGAAAAAATTCTTGATGACAAGTTATATTTAGTGAAAAATTTAAAATTAAAGTATTACTTTAAAATAAAAGTTCTTTACAGTTTGCTTAATCACTTTCTGTTAAATGAGAGTATTTTCTACTTTCAGAACAGGAGAGCCACAATTAAAAGAAAGGCTAGTGGCAATAAAATTTGCAAGATAACATGTAGATTCAGTGCCATCAGTTCAAATATATTGCTTTATACCGATGAAAAAATGAGAAAGATCTGTTGTGCTCTTTGTATTTTTTATGTTCATTGTGTTTATCAAAATATCATCTTTAAAACCAAATTCATCCTCGGTATATTTGTCCTGTTTAAAGTCAGTCAACCTTTAATGAGAAGGATTAAAAAATGAGGACAAAATGTTCTATATAGACAAACAACCTACATACACAGAATGCTTTACATTGCAAAGTAACACAATACAAATAAAAGGTTATAAAAGCAGTCAGCAATATTTAAGAAAAGTAAACCATATGCTTTTAGAGATTCTCTATAGAAATAGCTTGTTAACCCTTAACTGTATTGATAAAGTTATGAAAGAAGTGATAAATCTAAATCAATCAAGCCTTTTGATTTAGATATTATGTATACATACAAAGCAAAATTGCAGTGTATATGAATTCTGTTTTCATATATTTAATGTGGTGCCTGCTTATGATTTACTGATTCAAATATCAGCATGATGTTATTCAGTTTTGTTTCAACAATTACTTAAACAATGACTTATTTCCTTTTATTGCCATTTTATTCATAACAATCACTAGATAGCAGATAGTAATGAATCTTATCTCAGTTTTATAAATCATCAAGCAAAATGAGAGACCTCATTTCCTTTGGATGGAATACAAACTTATTGAAGTCAATTGTTCATTCGAGAATGTTAGCTTCTCACTGCAAATTAACAAAACCCTCTTCAATTATACATAGTAAGGGAAATTTGAAAACTAGAAGACTCAGAATAAATGTCTTACAATGTTTAGTTTTATTGCTACATTAGACTTTGCCATTCCTTTCTTCATGGTGTGTAGTAAGGTTTATTTAACTGACAAAGAACCTATGCTTTTCAACACCAACCATGCTTTTCACCGAAGACTTACTTGTCTATAAAATATAACTCACAGCAGCATGAGTAACAAAATTGAAAAAATTTTAATTTTAGGCTAGCAAGTTAATAATTCAGCTTGCTAAGATACTGATAAAGACTTGATTCTCTTTATTTTATCCACCAATAAACTACACCTATTCATAGTACATTTTACTAGTTATATATTTTAACATGAATTCTTACAACCCAGGTCACGACAAGCAACTACCATTATGCAGATTAAGTACTGTCTATACTGGTATTGAAATTATTTCCATTTTTTATGACATTTTCTACTCTAATTCTTTTTATTGTTCCTAGGTGTGCAATAGGTCAAGTAATTTGTAATATATTAAGCATTTTTAATTTCATCCAATCCTCTCATTCCTTTCTTTAACAACAATTACATCTCATCAGATTTTCTGTAAGTTCCAAACCATGAATAGCTAATCTAACATTTTTTAGTAATCTCATTATTGACATACATTAGCTGTATAAGATAGATTACTACAATTATAATCCTCCAACAGTTCAAGTACATCATAGTTATTCTGGTATATATGCAGTTTGTCTTTTGAATCATTGTTTCTCTTCATCTAAGACAACAAATTAAATAATTTTAAATAAAGTCATTTATTTGAAAACTTATCCATTTTATTTGTGTGTGTGTGTGTGTGTGTGTGTGTGTGTGTGTGTGTGTGTGTGTGTGTGTGTGTGTGTGTGTAACAGTTTTCTTTTATTTACATGGCATTTCTTCTACTTCATAACATTCTCAAAAGAGTTACTTCTATTTGCAACACTATATAATTTCAAATAGTAACTCAAAGTATTTACTGAAGCATGTCCTAACCAATCCCATTTTACAATCCGAAGCATATCAGAAGTCAGCAATTCCAGTTATAATTCATTTTTCAGACTGATTACTTTGTATGAGTAAATGTAATATACACTAGCTACTTATTCATTTTATAACAGGTTAGTATCGTTTACTATGATGTAGCAGTGTTGTATAGTGAATAAGTGTGTTGGAGAACTTCATTAAAAATCAATGTTCTGAGTTTAAACTCAAATAAAGAATATATATAGAAAATTAGTGAATTTAAAAACCATTTTCAGAGATAAAATTGTAAAGTTTAGATAATGAATGTAAAAATAAAAACTGAAGACAGTTGAAACAACGATGTAGAAATTTAAAATGATAACCTGTAAAAGATGAATATAATAATCTTGAAAATCCAAAATGTTGTATGTAATAACTAATTTCAAATGTATAGATTTTTCCTGAAGATCATGAACAATTAAATAAAAATAGCAGAAAATAATTAATTACTTTTTACCTTGCACATGTAATTGAAAGCAGGGTATTGTAGTCAGCCATCTTTGTGTGTTTGCAAAATTACTGGAAAACAGCTGAAAGGATTTTCACCAAATTCGGCAGAAATACTCATTGGGTGAGTGGCTCAAAATGATGAAAATTTGGTTCAAAACTGGTGGACAGGTGAATCAAAATGTTTTGACTATGCAGAAAGAATTCATGTGCACACAGGGTATGCATCGTTTTGGCATGTTCTCAGCACAAGAATCTATTACTAGCACATAAAAACATGTATTGTGTCTATTTATCTCTCACCAGATGATGTACTCTTTTTGTTGATCTTACTATCAGCAATATTTTCTATTTCATTTTGTTCGCTTTCTTTTTCATAATCATTATTATCTGAATAATCATTTATTTAGTCATATGCAAATTTTACTCATATGCATTTGGCATAGACATCGATCATGTCTACTTTTAGCTGTCATCTACTTAGGGTTCTAATGCTCTTTTAGTCAAACACTTACAAAGCTTAATTCAGTTCAATTAAAAAGTATGGGTAAGCAACACATTGTAAGCCATGCTATAATTTGCAAAAACATTTACCTGTGTGCAGGGTATGCATCACCCCTCCAATGCCTTTTTTTTTAATTTTCAATTGTTATATATATCATATGGCTCCTTTTGTCAGAATTGAAGCAACAGTTATTATGATTATTTAATTGTTTATTTTAACATAAATCAAGCTATAAATTTCAGAAACTAAAAAAAAATAAAATAATACGAAAACAAACTAGAGTGACATTTTCTGTAATGCATGCAAGGTTAATTAGTTGTTGCAAATGTATTTGACTGTTTTCTGTGGAATAGCTGTACATTCATAACTTGATTATTGATATGTGTTTGTAGGGTTTCACTGAGTTTCATTAATTCCATAATTAAAGTTGAGAATCTAACCAATAGATAGTGAGAAGAAACTGTTTATGAATAATGGTTAATGTTAATAATGTTTACAATATTATGGTTCAGTTCACTTCCTACAAATAAACATTTCTATAAACACATTATTTTTAAATCTTACAGCATTTGAGTGATAACAAAGTGACAGGCAAAATGATTCAAGAACATAGTATTAAAAGTTCAAAATCACATTTAGGATTGATTTTGACTTTCATCACTGCATGATCACTAAAATAAGTATCTGTCATGTATTGGGGGATAATTCAGTTGATTTTGCTCTTTATCTTCAATTTTTGGCTTTTTTCCAGTATAAGAAATCCTTATTTAAAATCTTGAATTTGATGCCACATACTTTGGCAAATTCTGTTGAGTAGAATATCAGTCTCTAGTAATTAAGTTTGCCACCCTTGGTCATTGTTCAGATATTTTACACATGCTAAAAAAAAAAATGAATGTTTCAAAGTTTCTTTTCATGCTATTTCTTTATACTTCCACAAGATACTATAACAAAATTGCAGGATAGTGCACTAATGAAGGAAATTTTAGTCTCATTTGTACATAAGTATTCCAAATAATAGGTTGTCAAACAAATTCATTCATTTCTTTCCAATGTCATTTGAATTAATTCAAAAATATTTTTTATCATGTTTTTGTTTTCTAGTTTTATTCTTCCTCTACAGCTTTTGTTGAATGTTTTCAAAATTTGTATAAATTTTATCTCTTGTCAGATATACGACAATGGAGTATCAAGTAGAAAAAATTAGCATTTTTGATATCTACTTTTCTTTGCTTTCAATCAGAGTACCAAAGTTGCTTATGACATTTGTGCTGTGTATTGAAAGAACTGCACTGAAATGGTTTACATGCTCCAAGGAGGAGAAATTCACCTGTACAGGCTCCATGTTCTGACTGACCTACACAGTTCAATGAGGATTGATTAAGCAAGCTCATCCATGAGGATCTGCACATTGAACAAAACACAAATTCCAGCACTCTCCTATTGCTGCCTGTTTGCTCACTTGACACCAAGCTACTTGTGGACACAGATCACATCATCACTGGCAATGAAAAATGGTGTCTTTACTTCAATAACGAAACAAAGAGAATAGCTGAGTCCCAACAAGCGAGCAACTCCTCAAGCCAAGCCATAGCCGCTTCCTACATTTGGTGGGGTTGAGAAATGCTAATCCACTACAAATTGCTTAGCAACAACAACACAGTCAATGCAGAGTTTCATGTCTAGCTGAAACGACCTAGCTGGCAATGCATTGTGCTTCTTCAATGTAGCAATGACCACTATGATATTGCTAATTTGACCAAAGATGCTGTTCAAGAACTTGGTTGGGAAGTTCTACCACACCACCATATTCTCTTGATATAGTGCTTTCAGATTATCACCTATTCCAGTTACTCTCCAGCAGTCTATGATGAGTATTATTCAATACTGATGGAGCTTAAAACATGGTGTAATGAATTGAGACAAAACCTGGCAACTTCTACCATCAAGGCATTGAAAAGCTTGGGAAACATTGGCATGAAGTCATAAACAATCAAGAAGAATGACTGACTAAAAAAAGTATTAATACAAAATGAGGATTAAAAAATTAGGACAACCAAATAGTTATATTAATGTACGTCATACATTGATATGGAGAGAATTTTCAAATGACCTCAAATTTATTTTGTTCTGTCGCAACTGATATGTAACATCATTTTTTAAAAATATATTTATGAATATGTATCTAATATTGCAAGGTGTTTCTTTTATATTTTCAGGTTTGAGCATTCACCTTTCAATGAACATCTAATTATGTACAAATACACTCATAGAAAATATAAATACATTCGGAGTAATTGAGTAGCATACAAGAGGCTTTATTTCCCATTTCCTGTAGCAAATTTATCCCTCATTTATCATGGCAAGTAAGGTCACCTTCCTCTATGCATGACCACTGGTGTTTGTAAATGGCTTTTTTTGTATTTGTGTCTTCAACATGTCCATTTAATAAAATTCCCTTTTATATGAATGGTTTTTGAAATGCTTGTGATGGAGATGTGTGTGTGTGTACACGCACACACACACACACACACACACACTCTCTCTCTCTCACACACACGCACACACCCTCTTTCTCGCATCATTTCAGTCCATTTTCAATAATAGCACAGGTTGGATTTCATTATGATCTGAGTCAGTTCTTGTTCTGAGTTACTGTCATCATTCCCCCCCCCCAACACACATATATATGTGTGTGTGTGTGAGTATATGTATATATGTGTGTATGTATATATATATATATATACATGTGTGTGTATATATATATGTGTGTATATATATATGTGTGTATATTTGTGTATATATATGTGTGTATATTTATATGTATATATATATATATGTTTGTGTATATATGTGTGTATTTATTTATATATTTATTTATATATTTATTTATGGGTTTCAGCCAAGTGGCTGTGGTCATGCTGGAGCACCACCATGATTTTCCGTCTTTATGCTGTGCTCTCTTCACGTTCCTTGCATGGCACTTCTCCTCCACCTGATATAGTCCAATCAAGAGTTTTGATGGCACATCTGGGGTATAAGAGAATTCGACAGCGCTGCCCTATATTGTGTCTGATTTCGAGCCATTGGTTCGTCTGGTATTGTGGAGAGGAAAGCATCAAGTTTTGTCTTGAAGACCTCCGCATCCATGTCTCGCAGGTCTCTCAAATGTTTTGGCAGGGCATTGAAGAGCTGAGGTCCTCTGAAACCGAGGCTGCTGCAGTATCTCGTTCTTATGTGAGATGCAGTGGACGGGACCTTTGGCACCATGCAGTGGCGACCCGTACAGGCATTCCTGTAGTACTTGATGCCAAAGTTTGGCACCAGTCCTTCCAGTATTTTCCATATGTATATTATTACATATCTCTCCCACCTGCGTTCCAGGGAGTAGAGACCTAGTGCCTTCAGTCGCTCCCTGTAGTTCATCTGTTGGACTGTGGCTATC
>NW_026420121.1:10855-12949 GCF_001194135.2 Octopus bimaculoides
TAACTGTTGTACCATTTTCTGGGCCACGCTTAAAAAAGCTTGCTGCTCAGCTACTGCAGTTCGTACAGCCTCTGCATACAGCCTTTTTTTGGGAGCAGAAGGAATATACGGATTTCTCTCTTTGTGAGTCCTGTTGGTATTCGGTGGATTATGTGTACGTAGATTTAAGCTTTCTGGTCTCCCTTTTCTGCGCTCCCGCTTATCTTGTTTTAAGTGGTTATCTACCTTGTTTAGCTGGTGGTGTTTGGGATGGGCAAATTTACAGTTTCGTCCCTTTTCCCCATGCCAGCAGGTACCATTTAGGTAGAACTTACAGATCTGTTTCTTTTTCTCTGTGTGACGTGTTTGGGCTTGAAGCCTGTTTGTGTTTACCATCTTCTTGTCTGTTCTCCTGTCTTTGTTGTTTGTAGTGCAGCGTTGGCTGTATTCACCATGGTCAATGCATCCCTCATCAGTGGCTACAGCACTGGTGGCATCTGCCTTGTCTTGGTGATCCGTTTGGTCCTCCTGAGCCTGAGCACAGTGTGCAGGGTCTTCACTGTCCATTTTTGTGTCCGTGTCTCTCATAATGCCTTCTAGGAGGTCAAGGTGCGGTTTCACGAGCTCGTAGGAGCGAATGAGTTCCAGTTTCTTTCGATCAATTTGAGCCATTGACCTGTGGAAATTGTACCTATCCAGGCTTTCGGCTATTATATCATTTGCTGGTGATCCTTTGGCCAGGTTCCATGCGTGTACAAGAAAGCAAACTTCCTCCAGCTGCCAGTTTCGGCGCATCTTCATCTTCTTGTTGGCCTCAACTTGGCGCTGTACAAAGTTTCGTCTGCTGGTATCCATGGTGCACGATATTTGAGAGAGAGAGGTTATCTTAAAGTATAGAGAAATAGTACTACAAATAAAGAAGAGTATAAAGAGGGGAGGGAGAATACGAAGTAGAGCGAGTAGAGAGTGCGTACAGAGTACGAGATAGATAGATAGATAGAGAGAAAGAAAGAGAGAGGATGTGATAGAAATAGAGATGTATGAGAGAGAGAGAGAGAGAAGATAACTCAAGAGAGAAACAAACAAAACGAGGCAAGACAAAATGAAAATGAAAAGAATAATGAAAATATATACATATATACATACATATATATATATATATATATATATATATATATATATATATATATATATATATATATATGTATGTATATATGAGAGAGAGAAGATAACTCAAGAGAGAGAAACAAACAAGACAAAATGAAAATGAGAAGAAAAACGAAAAATGAAAAACGAGAAATATATATATCAAGGAAAACAGAGACAGAGGGTGAGAAACAGAGAAACTAAGAGAGAAAAAGTGAGGGAGAGAAGATGGGATAAGAATAGAATAGAGATTTTGATTAAGAGTGTTAAAACGAGGTGACTATAAGGGAAATTGAGTGAAAACTTTTAATACTTTAAATAAACTAAGAAGAACGATTTTATCGTAAATAAATTTTATCGTAAATAAACAAAAACAAAAACTATTCTGTGAGAGAAATTACAGTATGTTAACAAACAAGTGTGAAATAAATTATTTTGTCGTAAATTTTTAGAAATATAGAATAAAACTTAGTATGTAAATAAACTAAGAACGATTTTATCGTAAATAAATTTTATCGTAAATAAACAAAAACAAAACTATTCTGTGAGAGAAATTACAGTATGTTAACAAACAAGTGTGAAATAAATTATTTTGTCGTAAATTTTTAGAAAGAATATAGAATATAGAATAAAACCTAGAAAGAATAAAGAATAAAACTTAGCTCAAATTTCTATCTTTACAATCTCTCACCACGTGCGTGGCTCCTTCGAAGATGATTGTTCGCTTTGGTTCACTCACATTAATGTGCGTTGTATATATACTATTTTCTTTCTTTTTCAACGGATATAATGCAGGACCGTCGTTAAACAACAGGTACCGAGTTTTGTGTCGGTTTCAGCAAATATTTATCTTCGATATGGAAAGATACCTGTTGGTTGCTTCGAGAGACAGGGAAAAACACGTCTTAACACTACACGCTTTCATTGCACTCCTCAAACCTAAATATTATTCTGATACTTTCTCTTTAC
>NW_026420122.1:0-213 GCF_001194135.2 Octopus bimaculoides
TATGTGAATAGATATCTATATACCTATGCATATATATATATATAATATATATAATTATATATGTGTATATATATATATATACACTTAAACGTACAAACATTTAAGTGTATATATGCATATATGTATTTATGCATAATACATACTTGTGTGTATACAAAAATCTCTCTCTATATATGTATATATACATACATACATATATATATATATATATAT
>NW_026420123.1:0-615 GCF_001194135.2 Octopus bimaculoides
TATGGGTTCATAAATATGTATATTTATGTCCCCTCCTGTGTCAGCGCGCACGCGTTGTTTGTATTTGATAATATTTGAATTATGTATGATCTTCTTCTGTCCGAAATTTTGTTCAGCCTTGTAATATTCTTTGACATTCAGTTTTCTTCTCCATATTTCTTATATCCTGAGATGCCCATGCGCGCGTGTGTGTATGTAAATATATGTTATGAAAACTGTACGAGCACATCGTGGTTATGTAAATATATGTATGTACGTGTTTATGTAAATATGTGTGTTGTGAAAAGTGTACGTGCATATCTGTTGTCTATATCTGCTTATACATTCAGTAAAATAACTTTCGGATTTCATGTAACCAATATTCATCTAGAATGCAGAAACATAAGATGCTTATAAATAATTACATGCACAGAGATATAATATAAACTTAAATAAATATATCTCCATACATGTAAACAGACACACACTCACACACATTTACATTTAGGTATGTACGTCGGTATGTATGCATGCATGTATGCATGAATGTATGTATCTTAAAACTATCTATTTATGTATGTATGTGTGTATGTATGTATGTATGTATGTGTCTGTCTATCTATCTATCTATCTATC
>NW_026420124.1:0-153 GCF_001194135.2 Octopus bimaculoides
AACGGAATCTAACGGAAATTGACGGAAACTAACAGAAAGTGGAAACTAACTAAGATTGACGGAAACTAACGGGAATTGTCGGAAACTAACGGAAATTAACGTGAGCAAAAGGAAAGTAACGGAAATTGACGGAAAGTGGAAACTAACGGAAAG
>NW_026420124.1:230-335 GCF_001194135.2 Octopus bimaculoides
ATGTAAACTAAAGGAAATTGACGGAAACTAACGGAAAGTGGAAACTAACGGAATGTAACGGAAATTGACGGAAACTAACGGAAATTAACGTAAACTAAAGGAAAG
>NW_026420125.1:0-468 GCF_001194135.2 Octopus bimaculoides
CAAAATGAGGAAGAGACCACACAGCAAGGTAACTTGATAGTTAATTCCACTTTAAGCTAATGAATCATTCATTTATCCGTTGCACACAGGTTCGATATCAGACTATCTCAGCAAGATTTCTTGTTTTAGCTTTTGTCTTATTTCTTCAAAGTTTTTGAAACTTCCATTTTTGTTATTTATATCTATGTTTTACTTTCTTGTTGTTTTTTATTTGTTTGTTATATTTACTTCACATTCCCTTCGTCTTTCTCGAAATTTTCCTTCTTTTTTATATACGCTCCCTCACTTTCCTTCAGTTATTCTTTGTTTTGTCATTACAGAAAATCAGCTTTTCTTTCCTTTTTCAATAATTCTCTACATTTCCTTCCTCCCTCTTTCTTGTATTTTCCTTACTCTTTTCTTCATTCTATCTTTCCTTTCTCTCTTCTTTCACCTTCTCTTTCTTTCTTTCTTTCATTTCTTTCTTTC
>NW_026420126.1:0-290 GCF_001194135.2 Octopus bimaculoides
AATGATATTTGTTATTATCTCTAAGGAATAAATCAATAACTTTAAAAACTTCGTTAATAATGTTAGTTTTAACTTGAACACCGTATGGAATAATTAACCCGAGTTTGTTCTTATTATAGATATTATTGAATTTAGTATTAGTATTATTAAATTTATTATTATCATTAAAAAAATTAAAATAATATTTAAAATTGTTTCCATTAAAATTAAATTTATGTTTAGGTAATTTATTATAATACAAATTATTCTTATTATTCTTATTATTACCTAAGAAGACATTATCATGAGTA
>NW_026420127.1:0-564 GCF_001194135.2 Octopus bimaculoides
TGGTCTGAGTTCGAAGTGGAAGCAGGCATGTTTCCTCGACGACCTCAGATTGCATGATATACATGTGATGGTTGCTACAGAGACCAAGCTGGACAGTCTATGAACCTTCTCGCCTCTCCTGAATGGCTATGAGAAAATCATGGCTCCTGGCCAGACCGGGGGACGAGGGGGTGTAGTGGTACTGATCCGCAATGGCTTGGCTCTGCAGACAAGTACAGTCTTTGTGGACACTGAAGGTGGGCTGGTCGTCCTTGATGTGACATACAGCAGTAAGGCCTTCAGGCTGATCGGACTCTACGTACCATGCGCTAGAGGTTTCCAAACTGACTTTTATCGGCGTCTAGAGGGCTTTCTCGTGATGTCAAAGACATTAGTAGTGTTAGGGGACTTCAACGCTATTGTTGACACTCGCATCGATAGCATCGGCTCGATTGATAGAAAAGTGAACTCACGCCTCGTCGATCTGCTTAAGCGATTTCAGCTGGCAGTCCGTTACAGGCTTGAACATCCGAAAGTGCCAGAGTGGACCTGGATGAGTGGCGACGGAAGGTTCAAGTCTTATCT
>NW_026420128.1:0-252 GCF_001194135.2 Octopus bimaculoides
CAAAACAAAAGTCAAACATAAAATAATAATAATAATAATAATAATTGATCATGTTTTCTCCATGTACAGTCTTCTTGCGCCTACAGAGTATCTCAACAGGTATTATAGAGCTGCACAATATATTCATTGGCTAATTTGCAAAAACCTGGACTTGCCCCATGATAAAAAAAACTGGTGGGAACACAAACCACCTTTTAATGTGCTTGAAAATGATGACATTGCACTCCTCTGGAACTTCACCATTCAAACTGA
>NW_026420129.1:0-614 GCF_001194135.2 Octopus bimaculoides
GAGAGAGAGAGAGAGAGAGAGAGAGAGAGAGAGAGAGAGACATAGAGACAAGTAGGGTAGGCCACGGGAGACAGGGTTACTGACATCGGGATATAAATATCATGACGAGATGGGATGGGGGAGACAGAGAAAAAGTCATATATGTAAAGAGAGAATGGCTGTTAAATAGACAGACATGCATCTGGAAATCAAGACAAGGAATAGAGAGCTACGTAAATGGACATATAAGTGATCGGTGACATACAGACTGATTCACAGGCAGGTTATTTATATATATATATGTACATTCTTATATTCATGTATGCGTAGATGCATGCATACGTACATACAAACAAATATATTTACATACATATATACATACATACAAGCGTACATGCATACACACACATGTACGTATATACATGCATGTATACATACATACGTACAGCCACACATATATATATATATGCATATGCGCATACAAGCAAGCATACATGCGTACATACACACATATATAGATATAAACAAACATACATACTTACATACATACAAACAAACAAACATACATGCATATATGCACACGTAATACATACAAACAAACATACACACACACACACACACACACACACACACAC
>NW_026420130.1:0-264 GCF_001194135.2 Octopus bimaculoides
ACACACACACACGCACACATACATACGCGTTGGCACATATGCATGCGAATACAAATACACGCACGCTCACACATATACACATACGTATACATATATACGCGCACATGCACATACATATATATGCACATGCACATACGTATACACAAATACACATGCACGCACACACATGTACATATATACACGCATAAACGCATTCACACGCATACACACGTAAATACACATACACACGCATAGACATACACACACAAACACACACACACATAC
>NW_026420131.1:0-211 GCF_001194135.2 Octopus bimaculoides
TGTGTTACATATCTGCATAAGCTTGAGTATTATGGACGAGCAGCTAGAAGGAAAACCTCTCCTTCAACCAATTAATATCAAATAAAAGATTTTGAATATTAAAGGTGTCTATTTACTTCCTGCATGTCTGTACAGATAGTGAACATATGTATAACAACACGAACAATACTACTACTACTACTACTAATAATAATAATAATAATTATAATAA
>NW_026420132.1:0-306 GCF_001194135.2 Octopus bimaculoides
ATATATATATGTATATATGTATATATATAAATACTTAAAGATATACATACATCATAATTATATATCTATATAGACATATATAAAAATATTATGTACATATATGTGAATATATGTATCTATGCATGTGTGTGTACACGTGTATGCATGTATTTATGCTTACATAGGTGACGTGTGTCATGTTACATAATGGAATCCATTCCAGTAGTTAAGTATCAAATCGATTGTGACATTATAATTATTTATTTGAAAATGGTACGGAGGAAATTGGATATGTTAAAAAGCCAATGGCTGACTTATTTCATGTTG
>NW_026420133.1:0-299 GCF_001194135.2 Octopus bimaculoides
TATATATATGAATGCATGTGAATATGAATACATGTGTGTATGTAGGTATGTATACATCAATGAAATGAATGGATGTATGCACGTATGTATGTATGTATGTACGGATGTATGTATGTATGTATGTATGTATGTATGTATGTATGTATGTATGTATGTACGGATGTATGTATATAACCGAGTGTGCCCGTGTATCGATGTATGGATCGTTATATACACATATATGTGTGCGCATGTTGAGTGTATTTATCAGCAGGTATACATGGATGTACATATTTAGCATTTGAGGTATATGTATATAT
>NW_026420134.1:0-329 GCF_001194135.2 Octopus bimaculoides
CCATTAATACTCAAACCGTTATTTTTTTCTCTTTAAATCTAAAACTGCCAAATCGTATGCTTAAATTGCATAAATATTCTGTCTAGCACCAAGATGTTTTCTTTATAAGCTGTCAAATTATAATTCGATAATTTGTTCCAGACTATTAGACGGTTCAAAAATACGAAAATTATTTATCAACGTTCAACAGCCTCCAACGTTTCATACAATATAGCCTACAGCTATCAATCTTTCAATTTCAATTAATGTGAACTGAAATTGTGAATTTGTGTATTCGAAATGTCAGGCCAGGCTATATGTGTAAATACATACGCACATACATACATACA
>NW_026420135.1:0-228 GCF_001194135.2 Octopus bimaculoides
GTGTGTGTGTATAATACAGAATGGGTCAAGAACGCAAACCATCCAGACAATAAGGTGTTCAAGAAAGGGACAAAACATCCAGATAGACGATACAAAGAAAACACGGACATGTCATTCAGAGTTTTCTGTCTTCAGTCGAGATCCAGATTATCTTTGCAATTTCGGCTGGCTATTCTCCATATTGCTCCAATCTAGCCAGCCCCAAGGAAAAACTAAGCTAAGAGCATT
>NW_026420136.1:0-225 GCF_001194135.2 Octopus bimaculoides
TGTGTGTGTGTGTGTGTGTGTGTGTGTGTGTGTGTGTGTGGTGGGTATTAGTCGCTTTATTGTTACATGGATCAGTAAAGTTGATAAAACTAATGGCAAATTGTCATGTAGATTGCACGGCGTTTAAGAGGTTATTTCTACATAGATATATATGTTGTGTTCTGTTATGTTATGCTATGTGATGTATGTATGTATGTATGTATGTATGTATGTATGTATGTATGT
>NW_026420137.1:0-315 GCF_001194135.2 Octopus bimaculoides
CCTTTCATTATTTTTGGGTTGATAAAATAAGTACCAGTTGAAGACTGGGATTGACGTAATCAACTCATCCCCTCCCCCAAAATTGCAGCCTTTGTGGCAGAATTTGAAACCTTTATTATTATCATCATTGTTATTACTATTATTATTATTAGTATTATTATTAAGCTGGTGAGTGGGACTGTTGGGCCTCACAGTGGCAATGACAAATGACTGAGGCCAAGTAAAATTGTAGTCATAGCAGATACTGGTGTCATGCAAATGGCAACCATGTTGGTGGCACGTAAAAGCACCCATTACACTCTCAGAGTGGTTGGC
>NW_026420138.1:0-705 GCF_001194135.2 Octopus bimaculoides
TATATATATATATATATATATAAAGATTATATTTATATATAAAAATATGTTTATATATAAATAATATATTTACACACACACACACGCATATATTTAAGTATACATATATCTACATAGTTATATATACATACATACAGGCATATGTGTGTGTGTGCACGTGTGTGTGTGTACGTATGTATATATTTATATATGTATGTATGTATATATATTATATAAATATTTATGTGTGTATATCTGTGGAAAGAGAGAGTGAAAGAAATAAAGAGAGAAACTGCGTTGGGTGAAAGCGAGCATTTTAACCATTCGTTATGTAATACGTGTATGTATATATGTATGTATGTATGTATGTATGTAGTGTTCGTGTGTCTGTAATTTCAACTCTGTGTGTCCGAGTTTCACTTCTTTGATCTCCGGACAAAATTTAAAGAATGAAACAGCAAAACTGTTATGAATATTCAGGTTTAAAGAAAAGAAAAAGACAATGAAATCTTTTGATTTTTCTGAAAGTGAAAATATACCTTAAAGTACGCTACGCACGGCTGAGTTGGTGTTGACGCATCTGAGAATTTCAAACACATTGATAATACCATATCATAAAAAATATGGAAACTAAAACATACAAGAAAGGGAAGAAAGGTGTTAAGAAAGCGCGGAGAATCGTTATTATTATTATTATTATTATTATCATTATTATTATTATTATTA
>NW_026420139.1:0-505 GCF_001194135.2 Octopus bimaculoides
ATATATATATATGTGTGTGTGTGTGTACATGTTTATGTATGTATATATGTGTATGTATATATAGGTGTGTGTGTATATATATATTTATATATGTGTGTGTGTGTGTGTGTGTGTGTGTGTATGTGTGTGATAATAAAAAATAGTTTTATTTGACTTTCTAAATAAATTTAATAACCAAAATAATAATTATTATAGTATTGTATAGTTTATAAATTGTATTCCTATGACAACAATGTTGTTTGTTACATCTGAAAGTATTGATAGAGTTTGGATATGCACTATATGTGGTCCCTCATTTTGTAAATAATAATATAAATTGGTTCATTGAGAACTGTGCTTGTTTGGTTTGTATTTATGATTTCTGTCGATTCACTAAATTCTCCCTTCCATGGTGTGCAAATAACAATCGTTATTTAAGTAACTTCAAATCTAGTTACACCTAGAAAATTAGTAAATTTGATTTCCATTGCTCAGGCCTAAACTATATATATATATATATATATAT
>NW_026420140.1:0-725 GCF_001194135.2 Octopus bimaculoides
TATATATATATATATATATATATATATATATACAATGAAACATTTTTAGTGGAACCAATCGACCCCATTAATTCTTGTTTATAAAGCCTGGTGCTCATTCTATCGACGCCCTAAGTCATGAGGACGTAAACAAACCAACAACAGTTGTCAAGTGGTGGTGGGGAAAAACACTGACGCAAAGACACACATACGTAGACATATACACATATACACAGACACACACACACACACATATACGACGGGTCGCTTTCATATTCTGTCTACTAAATCCACTCTCAAGGCTTTGTTAGTGCGAAAGACACTTGCGCAAGGTGCCATGCTGTGGGACTGAACCCGGAACCATGTGGTTGGAAAGCAAACGTTTTACCACAAACTACGCCTGAATGTTTCAAATATTTTTAAATGGAGGTGGCGAGCTGGCAGAAACGTTAGCACGCCGAGGTCGACTTTGCCTTTCATCGTTTCGGGGTCGATAAATTAAGTACCAGTTGTGTACTGGGGTCGATGTAATCGACAGGCCCGTCCCCCAAAATTTAGGGCCTTCTGCCTAGAGTAGAAAAGAATATTTTTAAATGCAAAAAAAAAGTATTCAAGTAATAAAAATAAATAATTCGATGGCTTGTATTTTTTCCCTAGTACTTCAATATTTCAAGACTTTAAAGTCCGCCCAGGTCGACTTTGCCTCTCATCCTTTCGTGGTCGATAAATAAAGTACCAGTTGCGTA
>NW_026420140.1:1709-2408 GCF_001194135.2 Octopus bimaculoides
TCTTGTGTTTGTTTCTCCATTCTCCACATAATTATATATATATATATAAATACACACTATATATCCGTCGACCATTTTCTGTCAAAGACATTGGTCGACACTTGCCCGGGGTGCACTGCAATGGAATTGAACAGAAAACCACGTGGTAACAAAGCGGGGGTTCTCAACCACATAACCAAGCCCGCGCCTAAAAGAACGACACTTACAGCGACCCCCTTGTACTTGATTGGCAGCTCATGTTATCGACCCCCCCCGAAAGGATAAAAGGCATAGAGTAGCTTAACATCTGTCATAGAAAGGCATACAAACCATAACTTCGAAGCGAGTGTCAGCCTTTCTTTGTTCAATAAACATGTACAGTACAAAGGAGTATTGAGCGATAACTCAGATTCATGTTAATCCTTTGCCTCCCCTGCCTATCACATGTAATACACGTAACGTATTTGCCTCGGTGTCCATACGTCTTATACGATACACGCTCCTTCCTAAATCTTCACTAATCCTCCATAGTTACCTGGGACGTGGTAGGTAGCTTGCTTACCAACCACAATGGTTCCGGGTTCGGTCCCACTGGTGTGGCACCTTGGGCGCAAGTGTCTTCTACTGTGGCCTCGGGCCGACCAAAGCCTTGTGAGTGGATTTGGTAGGCGGAAACTGAAAGAAGGCAGCGAGCTGGCAGAAACGTTAGCACACCGGGCG
>NW_026420140.1:3640-4416 GCF_001194135.2 Octopus bimaculoides
TTCACATAAATAAAAATATATATATATATATATATACACACACACACACATACATATGCATATATGTACGTATGTATGTATATCGTTGCTATTATGTCGAACTGTCATATGTCCAAATTCGGCCAAATGCGTATTCTTTTCAATATTTCTGCTTACAATAGCCGGTTCCTTTGGTCAAACCATCGTTTCTCCAGCTTCTTCAGGTGCCAAGTTATCAAAAATTGTCAAGCTGTAAATACAACGGTTTTGCTATGGAATGGTGAGACTTTTATTTCGTTTTCTGTTGAGCCATGCGTCTGAGGCGATGCTGAAGCACCACCGTGATTTGGTACCGTTCTTTATGCTTCTTCTTCGGTTGATTTCCCCAGGGTGGTGGGGGGTCTCACTTCACCACTCCTCTATGTGCCTCTGTCCCGGTTGTTGGCGCATTTTGGTGTATGAGGAGAATTTGTGTCCGCTGCACTTGTCTCTACCTCATGCCAGACGGTCGGGCCATCCAGTCAATACATACAAAATATACTCTTTCACTTGTTTCAGTCATTTGACTGCGGCCATGCTGGGGCACCGCCTTTAGTCGAGTAAATCGACCCCAGGACTTATTCTTTGTAAGCCTAGTACTTATTCTATTGGTCCCTTTTGCCGAACTGCTAATGTTACGGGGACGTAAACACACCAGCATCGGTTGTCAAGCGATGGTGGGAAACAAACGCACACACACACACACACACACACACACATACACATGTTTATCTATCTACCTGTCTATCTATCTATCT
>NW_026420140.1:4730-5587 GCF_001194135.2 Octopus bimaculoides
AATATAAACGAATAATTATATTCTTGGGAATAGAAATTTCCCTTATGAATTTTTTTACACACTGGCTTCTTGATAAAATTCTTGTAAAAGAGTTTTATCCCTTTTTTGAATTTATTAATCAAATATATATCTATCTAACTATATTTATCTATCTGTCTATCTATCTATTTGTCTGTCTATCTATCTATCTATCTATCTATATATATATATATATCTAACTGTATCTATCTATCTATCTATCTATCTATCTATCTATCTATCTATCACTCCGTCTCTCTGTCTATCCGTCTCTGTCTATCGATCTATCACTCCATCATGTCTCTCTGTCGGTTTGTTTATCTTCCATGCCTATCTTCCCCATCTCTCTCACCCTCCCTCCCTCAGTCTACATACAACCTTACCTATGCCATCTCTCTGTCTGTCTCTCCTGTCTCTCCCATCTCTCTGTCTCTCCTGTCTCTCCCATCTCTCTGTCTGTCTCTCCCATCTCTCTGTCTGTCTCTCCCATCTCTCTGTCTGTCTCTCCCTCTCTCTCTCTGTCTGTCTCCCTCTCTCTGTCTGTCTGTCCCTCTCTCTCTATTTGTCTCTCCCTCTCTCTCTATCTCTCTCCCTCTCCCTCTCCCTCCCCCCTCTCTCTCTCTCGCTATTTGACAATCTATTTCTCTTCACCTCTCTCCCTTGACTCACCCGTCTGTCAAACACAAACACACACACATATACACACAATCAAACACGCACTCCCACACAACTATCTACTCACGACCATGCAACGAGTACACATACAGACACATACACACAAATACATTCATACACACACAAACACATTCATACACACACACACACACACATGCATAGGC
>NW_026420141.1:0-282 GCF_001194135.2 Octopus bimaculoides
TATATGTGTGTGTGTGTGTGTGTGTGTGTGTGTGTGTGTGTAGACAGATATACAAAATATATTTATATACATACGTGCATGTATGCATTTATACATACATACACCCATACATCCATACAGCCATCCATCCGTCCGTCCATCCATACATATGTACGTACATACATACATTCATACGTACATACATGCATACATATATACATACTTACCTGCATACATACATACATACATATATACATACTTACCTACATACATACATACATACATACATACATACATACACAC
>NW_026420142.1:0-386 GCF_001194135.2 Octopus bimaculoides
CACACACATATATACATACACACACACATATATATATACACACACACACAAACGTGTATTTGTATATGTATATATATGTATGTATATGCATATATATACTTATTTGCGTGTGCACGTGTTCATCATCATCATCCTAAAACTGATGTTAAAGGATGATGATGATGACACACACACACATGAATAAATAAATAAATATATATATACATAAATATGCAAACACACATGTGTATATACATATATAACACACACACAAGTATAAATTCGCACATACAAACATTATATATACACATACATATATATACAAATATATATATATCATCATCATCGTCGTTAAACGTCTGCTTTCCATGCTGGCATGGGGGTGTATATATATATAAATATATATA
>NW_026420143.1:0-725 GCF_001194135.2 Octopus bimaculoides
TAGAAATGTACAGGTGTTAATTTATTGCGCTCGTTTCAAGCGACTCCTTTAATTTACATCATTTGAAAGAAAAGGTTCTCCTCAGATAAGCGCATAGACTTCAAACATAAAGGATACAAGCATTTCCTTAAGATATTAACATAAATAATGGAACTCAAAATATTTACATTATTTCTTTTGCGATGCCTGTGGCAGAATGACTTTAGAAAATAATACATACCTTGTTAAGCCCACTATAATTTAGAGAATAGCAGAGGAAATAGTGAGGGTCAGGATAAAAAGAGTGGTGACCTATTTACTTATATTTAGAAGACTTTATAAAGAATGTAGTCTTCAACCATTTAGAATCAAATCTATTGGAAGTTGTCAACTGTATTCTAGTTAATGGTGATAAACCAATTAACGTCAGACAATCTACTAGACTCTCAATGTACTGGAACCAAATATATCTACAATTACCTACACAAAAGGGTAGGTCGTAGGTTTCGAAGTAAAGGAATGTCTGATGGGAAAGGGGTGATAAATGGAATAAAGAAGGATAGGGGTGGCCAAAACGTATTTTGATTATTATATTAAAGGGGAATATTATGAAAAACCAAAAGGGATAAGTAATATTGATATCCAATATTCAATTAATATTGTTTGAGTGTGCGGATTATACCGACCTAGAAAGGTGCCTCAGTTTAAATACCTAATTCAGCGGAATCTAAAATTTATATATATAT
>NW_026420144.1:0-497 GCF_001194135.2 Octopus bimaculoides
CCACTTTACACTTTTGTTCGCCATCTAACTCGATCCAAAACAAGGGTTTCTTTGGTTTTTATGGATTCATTCCGACTGACTTCATGGTAGTCCTTATGCTATCCTTCAACCTTTTTTAGGTTTACACCTATTCAGTTTCCCCTCTGCAAGCTCGACATAAAACTACTGTTTGTGTGCATTCATCCGCCATTCGAACAATATACCCAGACCATCTCATTTGATTTATCAGAATCATTCATTTAATTGAAGTGATGCCTGCAGACGCAGAGACATCTGTGGCCGGAGTTTAAAAAAAAAAGCCTCATTTAATGTTGAAAATGCGGTGAAGGCATTTTTCGTGAAATCTTTCTAACAGTTTGAAAGGTCTTTCATAACACGTTCATGTTTCAGAAGAATGCAACAGGGATGGTAAGACAAACGATTTGTAAAGAGACAATTTTGTGTTGTTATTTATATGTCGCTGGCGCCAAACGCCTGACTCCAAACCACCAAATGCT
>NW_026420145.1:0-471 GCF_001194135.2 Octopus bimaculoides
CATCCACTGTATGAGTGACTAAGACACAGTCATCTGCATAAAGGAGGTCACAAATAAGAGACTGGAGAACTTTGAATTGGCAGCAAATCGGTGAAGATTAAAAAGGCAGCCAGAAGATCGATATCTGACATATATTCCCAGAAAGCTAACCTTAGCAAAAGCATAAGTAAAAGCAGCAGCAAAGTACAAAGAAAAGAGTGTTGGGGCAAGGATGTCACCCTGCTTGATACCATTCTCTACAGGAATGGGTCCCGCCATGCCACCACCAACATTGACCCAAGCCTCCATCCCATCATGAAATGATTAAATTATAGATACAAAGTGATCCAGACATCCAAGTTTGCCAAGTATTTTCCATAGAAAAGCCCAATTCACAGTATTAAAGGCTTTGGTTAAATCAATGAATAGCTGGACAAGGTCAATATTCTGCTGATAGCACTTCTCCTGCATCTGTCTTGCTGTGAAAATCAT
>NW_026420146.1:0-765 GCF_001194135.2 Octopus bimaculoides
ACATATACATGCATATACGCACACACACACCTATATATACTTACATACATACATATACACACATACACACCTGTGTGTATATATATATATATATATATTCTCTATGCTGATGACCTTGTTCTAATAGCTGAGTCACTATCAGAACTAGAGAAGTTTCAGGTGTAGAAGTAAGGTCTAGAATCGAAGGGCCTTGGAGTCAATCTAGCAAAAACCAAAGTCCTAGTAAGTAGGAAGGCAAATCTTTTCAGGTAGATGGCCCTGCTCAATCTGTAGAAAAGGCGTAGGTAGAAACTCCATAAGATGCACCCAGTGTAAGCTATGGACACATAAGAGGTGCAGCAATATCAAAGGAAGGCTAACTGAGAAGATAGGTTTTGTGTATGATAAATGCTCAGGTGCAATAAACACTGAAAATGTACAGAAAACAGTTTCTGTCACATGCCAGGGGGAAAGACTAGAAGTATTTATTAATTAAAAGATTAACAAATAACCCTTGTAGCTGTTTCAGTTCAGGCTCTCAGAAAATTAATTAATTAAATTAAAAATTATTTGAAAGTGGGTGTTTCATTGGGTGCTTCAACCCTCAACCATAACATCGTCCCATTGGTGGGTCAGCAGACGTGGGAAAATTACCACCCTCATCTCCTTCTGGCTACCAGTTTTATTCCCCACTCTTTTATATACATACATACATATATATATATATATTGTTTTCATATATATATATATATTGTTTTCATAATCGGTCATAATGTCTTACGTTTA
>NW_026420147.1:0-375 GCF_001194135.2 Octopus bimaculoides
CGAACCGTTAAGTTACGGGGACGTAAACACACCAGCATCAGTTGTCAAGTAATGGTGGGGGGACAAACACACATACATAAATATATATATACATATATACGACAGGCTTCTTTCAGTTTCCATCTACCAAATCCACTCATAAGGTTTTGGTCGGCCCAAGGTTATAGTAGAAGACACTTGCCCAAGGTGCCATGCAGTGGGACTGAACCCAGAACCATGTGGTTAGTAAGCAAGCTACTTACCACACAGCCACTCCTGCGCCTTGTATATTTTTCATTTGTCTTGCCCACTTATGTTCTGGTGTTTGCTGAATTTTTTCTGGAGGACATTATTTTTCTTTGTGGTTGGGTCATTGATGACCTCTTTCTAGCATAT
>NW_026420148.1:0-598 GCF_001194135.2 Octopus bimaculoides
TATGTATATACATATACATATACACATACACACATATACAATGAGAGTTCTCTAAATCTACGATCATAATTCATCATTTCAGCGTTGCTAGAAACATCTTTAATTTCTATCATTCATAGTTTAAATATTTATTCTCGTAACAAAACATATGACAATCATTTTAATATCTCATTATTTGACGAAAGATTTACTGGTCAGCATAATATATTGTGATTTTCAAATGTCGATAAAACTTTTACACTAACAAATATGTTACTGAATTACTGTAGTAAACCTTATTTATAATTTTGACTTTGTCTTCTTAAGCAAGATTTACTCTTCAAACCCCTAATTCAGCCCAACTTTTCTAGCATATAATAATAAAGTAATCATTTCATGTGAATTAATGGACAACCCATTAACTTTATTATTCTTCAATTCATTAATTAATTTTCATTCATTTAACATCTCATTCACTTATATATGAATTACCTTCAGCTGAGTATCTATATAAATTCATGTAACAACAAATACATAAAAAATATATATGTATATATAACGGTACGTTTTAAGTGTTTATATATACACGTGTATCTGTGGGAGAGTGTGTGTATATATA
>NW_026420150.1:0-451 GCF_001194135.2 Octopus bimaculoides
AGATAATACTTTTTCATAGTATGTGTATGTCTTAGAAGCCGAAGTTTTCAGAATTGTATTTCTCGTATCTTTGAATTCGACGGTACCGTTTACTGAAACGATTGACACAAAAAACAGCGTGACAACACGTAAGCAAAAATATTCGTAAACATAATATTAGATCAGTCATTGAGTTTTTATATGCCAAAGTGAATATACTTATATGCATATTTTATGAATATAACATATATTTCACGTATAACAACTGAATAGCGACGTGTAACGCATTTCTTAACATTTCATTTTTTGCTATCAATAATGTATTACTGACTAATCCTATTTCAACTTCTTTACAACTTTTCCAATTTCATATCGTTGGATTCCTTCCAATCTTTATGTATTTGAAAACCGGCAACACGAAACTCAGAACTACTCAAGTCTTCCATTATCTACATATAAATATTACATATAT
>NW_026420151.1:0-476 GCF_001194135.2 Octopus bimaculoides
CTAACCCTAACCCTAACCCTAACGCTAACACTAACCCTAACCCTAACACTAACCCTAGCCCTAAGCCTAACCCTAACCCAAACACTAACTCTAACCCTAACACTAATCCTAACTCTAACCCTGACCCTAAACGTAAGCCAAACCCTAAACTTAACCCTAACCCTGACCCTAACCCTAACCTTAACCCTAACCCTCACCCTAACCCTAACACTAACACTAATCCTAAACCTAACCCTAACCCTAACCCTAACCCTAACCCTAAGCCAAACACTAACCATAACCCTAATCCTAAGCTTAACCCTAAGCCTAACCCTAAACCTAACCCTAACCCTAACCTTAACCCTAACCGTAAGCCTAACCCTAACCATAACCCTAACCCTAACCCTAACCCTAGTAACGGGAACTAACGGAAAGTAACGGAAACTAATGGGAGGTAACGGAAACTAACGCAAACTAACGGAAAATAGCGGAAAGTA
>NW_026420151.1:1751-1902 GCF_001194135.2 Octopus bimaculoides
AAACTAACGGAAAGTAACGGGAACTAACGGAAAGTCACGGGAACTAACGGAAAGTCACGGAAACTAACGGAAACTAACGGAAACTAACGGAAGTTAACGGGAACTAACGGAAACTAACGGAAACTAACGGAAACTAACGGAAAGTAACGGA
>NW_026420152.1:0-365 GCF_001194135.2 Octopus bimaculoides
GTATATGTGTGTATGTTTTTATATAAACATGTATGTACGCATGTATGTATGTATTTATTTTGTGTGTATGTACTCTGTATGTTTTAAACATGTGTATAAAGAAAACATGTATATACGTATGAATGTATGTATATATATGTATATATAACTATGTACATATAACTATGTATATTTAACTATGTATATATATTTGTATACGTGTATATGAATATACACATATACACATATATGTGTATTTGAATATACGATGTGTTCTTTGTATATTTCAATATGAAAATGTGTGTATGTATTTATACAATACGAATGTAAATATGCATGCAAGTACGTAAATATATGTGTGCGTATACGGTATATGCGTACATACA
>NW_026420153.1:0-499 GCF_001194135.2 Octopus bimaculoides
TACATAAAACATTAATGAAAAATGTTGCCCGTCAAACCAAAAAGATCCTACTTAAGATCAGATAAATATATGTTTGAATTAGAGCAATAAATAATCAACCAAAGATACAAAGAAAGGAAATGATAAAAAAGAATCAAGGTATGACGAAATCGATGAAAATAAAATCTCGGATTAATTTAAATCGATCTGTGTTCGACTTGATGCGTCAGTACTGCAAAAAGTAATGAAGTAATCAAAATTTCCAAATGACATTTACTATATTATGATGTCATAATCTCCTCTAAACCTTCTCGACGTCATGCATGGCGTTTTCATGTATGTGATAAACATTTACTTAGTAGAACGTAATTAATTTGGTTAACTTAATTTGAAATTAATTCAATATTCTTTAAACTTTTAGCGTAGAATTAATTTAGACTTCTTTAAAATTTAAGGTAAAATTAAATATTTACGTTTCAAATTTATTTCTCATTGCAAAATATCTGATTTTGAAACCTGT
>NW_026420154.1:0-251 GCF_001194135.2 Octopus bimaculoides
ACCACCACCACCGCCACCACCACCACCATCATCATCATCATCATCATCGCCTTTCCCTTATCTCCTCATTTCACTCACATCTAAATGTCTTCGTCGCTGTCCTTTTTATTTCACTGGTTTTTATTTAATTACTCGCACTCGTTATTTTCATTACGTCCCTGCTAACACATTATATATCATTGCGTAGACAATGTGCATATACATACGTGCATACATACATACACATTATATATATATATGTGTGTGTGTGT
>NW_026420155.1:0-296 GCF_001194135.2 Octopus bimaculoides
GTCATACATGAATAGCTACACAACTCAGCACCTTGTTAAAAACCAACCAAGTAACACCAGAGTAGTTGACAATGCGTAGGACAGTGCTGTGCTTCAAAAACATCGAGAAAGGTAATACGGTAGACAATTACAGGCCGATATCCTACTTGTCACTTATGTGTAAATTATTGACTGGAATAGTCGCAGAGTCAATGTACGGACATCTGGGGGAAAATGGAGTCCTGACACATGAGCAGAAGGGTTGCTAGCGTAAGTGCAGAGGTACCAAAGATCAACTCCTGGTAGACAAAACTGTA
>NW_026420156.1:0-320 GCF_001194135.2 Octopus bimaculoides
TATATATATATATATATATGGTAAATGAGAGACAGAAGTTGGAATATACGAGAATTCATTATTAATCACGACAATTGTTTCGACACATCTAGCAACGATCCCTGGTTCAGGAGCATCTGGCAGTGCAGATGTGTCTCACTGGGTGATAAACAGAAACAACTCATTAAAATAATTGTTCCACAATGTATCTTCTCATTTCAGACAAAGAAAATCAGCAAAATGAAGGGAATATCTTCATTTACATAGATCAAAAATAAAATCACAGATGCAAAAAAAAATAAATGAACACACAATGTGTGTGTGTGTGTGTGTGTGTGTGT
>NW_026420157.1:0-796 GCF_001194135.2 Octopus bimaculoides
GCTTCAACAAGGTCACTGCTGTAAATGTAACTCATTAAATGACTTACAGTACGCATTTTAAAATATTTCAGTGAATACATCACATTGAGCTTACTTTGTAATCGTATTACATCAAAAAATCTGCCATAAGTAATTTTTAACGAATTTAAAGAGTCCACAGGAAATTGTTTGCAATACTCATCAACCTTGCTGAAATTCAAAAGTTCCGTGAATTTAAACTCTTCTATGGATGAATATCGTGTTTTTATTTGGTCAACTATTGTACTGATAATTTTGTTATAAAGCATTCTATAATGTCGTTGGGGCTCAATAGATATATTTTTGGATCTCTGAATTCCCATTCCTGCATTGACACCATATTTTTTCCTTAATATATCATAAAAGATTGAAAAATTATCAAGTTTTGAAAAAGGCTACTTTTATATAAGAACACGTAAAGTGTCTGAGTAAATCTTAAGTCAATTTCAACAAAACGGAAAAAATAACGTTAGTAAAATTAATTTAAGATTAATTAGCTACTTCTGAAATAAGAAATATAATATAGATAATATTTTATTTTTCAGAACATTCCAAAAATATAATAGTGCAAATAGATGCTTTGGATGACAAAAAAAAATTCAAACTTACCGGCAGGTTGTTCCGACATTTCAGATGGCTAACTGAGGAATTATGGGATTGCTCTAGTTCGGGTCAGAGAGTGGAACGAAGTTAGCAACAATTGTACACTAACAAAGAGAGAGAGAGGGAGGGGTGTCATGTGGTCTTCTCAAAGCAGACGAACGAGTCACTGAGAGAG
>NW_026420158.1:0-670 GCF_001194135.2 Octopus bimaculoides
GGAAATGACCAGTGAGTGGTCAGCTCAAAAATGCTTTAAACAATTTGGTAATGGAGACCTGGAGCCTTGGGCATCCATTATGGTCAATTAAAGACAGTCATTGAAAAAGATCCACATAAAACCACTCAAGAACTGACAAAAGAATTTCAAGGTAGCCAGAAAATTATCTGCAACATTTGCATGCAATTGGAAAAAAATCAAAAAAAGTTCAACAAATGGGTACCACACGATTTGAATGAAAATCAGAAAATGCACAGGTATGAAATTTGCTAGTCGCTTCTCTGTAACCGGACCGAATCATTTCTTGACCGTAGTGTACCTTGTGATGAAAAGTGGATACTGTACAATGATAAAAAATGTTCTTCATAGTGTCTGGACCAAAATGAAGCACGTTAAAACCTCCCCAAACCTGAACTCTTCAAAAAGAAGGTTATGGTGACTGTTTGGTGGTGTGCTGCTAGAACTTCTTCAAACCCAGAAAAGCCATTACAGCAGAAACATATTGCCATGAAATTGCCAAAATGGATGGAAAACTGCTACTCCTCCATCCCAGACTGGTCAACAGAAGAGGGCCAATCATTCTTCATGACAACGCTTGACCACACATTTTACTAATGATGCTCCAGAAGTTGAGGGAATTTGGCTATGAAGTTCTTCCCCACCCAGCTTA
>NW_026420159.1:0-280 GCF_001194135.2 Octopus bimaculoides
GTGTATGTGTCTGTCTGTCTTTCTTTCTGTCTGTCTATCTACCTATCTATCTGTGCATGTAAGTACGCTTGTGTGAAAGTATGTATACGTGTATGTATATATACATACATCTATGTACATACGTATATATACACATACACAACATTTTAATTGTCTATTACTCTAAATATTTAGACTTTCTGGAAAGTTCCTTCTGAAAAAGGAAAATATGTGTATGTACGTTTGTGTGTACGTATGTGTATGTGTGCATATATATATATGTGTGTGTGTGTGTGTGTGT
>NW_026420160.1:0-230 GCF_001194135.2 Octopus bimaculoides
CACATGTAATGTGTCTACTAAGACCGAATTGTTCTCAAAAGAAATTTAGCAAAGTAACGATAACGTATACGGGCAAGACAAGTGAAAATTACATAAATATATAGTTATCTGCAAACTAGTTTTGAAATTAACATTTTCTTACTGAAAATATCTGTTTCTCATCAGTACAGACCACTAAAAAAATATAATTCTCAGAATCGTATACTAGTTGTTCCCCACGAATGAAGCAC
>NW_026420161.1:0-549 GCF_001194135.2 Octopus bimaculoides
AGGAGTCAAAGAACTAGATAGGATACAACACACACAAATGAAAGAAAAAAATGAAAGAAAGAGTACTATAGACGAGTTAGATCGATACTAAAAACAGAGCTCAATGCTAAAAACAAGATAATAGGTATTAACACTTTAGCTGTCCCAGTTATAAGTTACAGCTACAATATCCTTAACTGGACACTAAACGAACTATCTAAATTAGACAGGAAAACAAGAAAAATAATGACAGGATATAGGATGCACCACCCAAAATCTTACATAGAAAGGCTATATATACAACGCACAGAAGGTAGCAGGGGTCTTATACAGCTGGAAAACTATTATAAAATAACCACGATAGGACTGCAAAAATACCTACTTCAGAAGCAAGGAAAACTAATACGAGCAAAACAAAAAAGTGTTTTCAGTATTTAAGGAAGCTGACAAATACAAACAAGAAATCATACGAGCTAACAAATACGAAGACGAAGAAGAAGAAACAACAAAAGCTATAAAACAATTGAAATTCAAATTAAAACTAGAGCAGCAACGGACCATGATAAAACG
>NW_026420162.1:0-445 GCF_001194135.2 Octopus bimaculoides
GTGAGTGGAGTGGAGTGAAGTGAGTGGAGTGGAGTGAAGTGAGTGGAGTGTAATGAGAGGCGTATATAGAGTATGGAGAGAAGTTGAGTGGGGTTGAGAGCAATTGAGTGCAGTGAAAGTGAAGATTGGATGGAGGTGGAGTGAGAAGGAAGAGTGGAGTGAAGAGAGGGAGTGTGGAGTATAGTAAAGGTCAAGATTGAATGGAGTTTGGTGAGAGGAATGCGGTGAGTGCAGTATGGTGAGTGGAGAGAGAGTGTTGCGTATGGGAGGGCAAGATGGATGAATGGTCAGCAGGGATGGTAATGTGTGTGGAAGAGAGAGTTGCGATGGATGAGTGACTAGTTGTGTGGTCAGAGGGGGAAAAAAATCAGTGTGATAAAGTGGAATGCAAAGTGTTGAGTGAGGATGTAATGAGAAGGGATGAGAGAAAGATCAGTGAACAGCA
>NW_026420163.1:0-252 GCF_001194135.2 Octopus bimaculoides
ATTTTATCACTTTGTGGAGGTTAGTGGCGCTCTTGTCCCTCTCATTTATCAGGTATTTAGTAGCTTCCAGCTGTTCCTGGATACCTGTCCTGGGTGGCATGTAATGTATCTTATCACAGGTCCAGGAGACGCTACTCTTCCTGTCAATGCTGTTGTTATCCTCTAACTTACGGAATACGTTGCTCGTATGATGCCTGCTTCTCCTTCTGTTAAGGTTGGCAGGTCAAACCTCCTTTGGGGACGCATGAGACA
>NW_026420164.1:0-562 GCF_001194135.2 Octopus bimaculoides
GTGGTTGGTGTTAGGAAGGGCATCCAGCCATAGAAACCAATCCAAAATAGACTGGAGCCTGGTGCAGCTCTCTTATTTACCAGTTCCAGATAAAGAGTCTGTTCAATGCCAGCATGAAAAACGGACACTAAATGATGACGATGATGATGACATTATGCAGTATGTAAAGACAGATCTCTAACTTGGCTCAGTGGTTCTGTAACTAAAAGCAACCAATCTACAGATCACATCTGAAAGTACTTGACCTGTTTAATATGAATACGCCCGAAACCACCCTAGTTATTATATTACAAATTCTGCTTTAAAGCGACCTAAATTATAGCTTTGCATCAAAATTTCGTGTTGTGTTCCAAACACCAGCTTAACCCTTTAGCATTTGAACTGGCCATATCTAGCCCAAATATTCTCAGTGTTTTATGAGCAAGCCAGTTTGATGTGACCTCTCACTCCTAACCTACAATGTCCCTTGAAACAGAAACAATCACAGCATTGAAATCATGAAGCTACACAATGTAATTAATACAGAACTAATTAAAAACAATGTGGATGGATAGGAATTTCA
>NW_026420165.1:0-214 GCF_001194135.2 Octopus bimaculoides
AGATAGATAAATAGATAGATAGATAGATAAATAGATAGATAGATAGATATGTATTTCTAGAGATGGTATATAGGAAAACTAATTAGAGGCGTATACACAATTTTGCGTACATAAATATACATAGGCTTTGTTACACATAAACGCACATAATAACATTAATACATAACATACACACATACATACATGCACACAATATTAACACATACATCTATAC
>NW_026420166.1:0-230 GCF_001194135.2 Octopus bimaculoides
AAAAAGACCAATAGAATAAGTACTAGGCTTACAAAGAATAAGTCCTGGGGCTGTTTTGCTCGACTAAAGGTGGTGTTCCAGCATAGCCGCAGTCAAATTACTGAAACAAGTAAAAAGATAACAGAATGTGTATATATGTATATATATAGATATATATATGTGTTCGTGTGTGTATATGTGTATGTATGTACATATATATGTATGTATATATGTATGTATGTATGTATATA
>NW_026420167.1:0-340 GCF_001194135.2 Octopus bimaculoides
ATTCATGGCACCACAAAGGAAATACAGTTGTCTCAGAATCCCTCGGAGATTTCATATCAGGAGCCACATTATCGACTTATTGATCTAGAGGAATGGTCAAACACGATGTTAGAATATAAGTGTACCATGCTTACTATCCTGGCCAATAAACGGAACATATTCTATTCTTGTATTCTATACGTTTGTCTTTAGAATTCGCTGTAATGTAATGCAGTGAAATGCGTGCATGTATGTATATATGCATCTATGTATGCATGTATGCATACATGTTTGGACGATTGCGTGCATGTATCTGTGTCCATATTTATGTATGTATGTATGTATGTATGTATGTATGTAT
>NW_026420168.1:0-212 GCF_001194135.2 Octopus bimaculoides
TACATACAAACACACATGCATACATACATACATACATACATACATACATAACAATACATCCATATATACGCATACTTGATATATTAAGCATATATGCAAGTTTACACATACATACATGCATGTATACATCGATATATGTACATACACTCACATTCATATAGATATACATATCACTCTATATATATGTATATGTATATGTATATCTATCTATC
>NW_026420169.1:0-384 GCF_001194135.2 Octopus bimaculoides
TACTTTTAATTACCACACTTAGATCTCATTGTGACCTCTTTTGTTTTCCAATTTAGGCCCTTTGTATTTGATGATCATATATATTAAGTCACCCCTGTCCTACCTCTTTTGGTTATCATCTCTTCTCTATATATCATTATCTTACTAGTAATTTCTGAGACATATTCTTTTATGTAGATACGGCTAGTTTTATGGTCCCAGTAAAATAGGGGTAGGGGAGAATATCTGACATTAATTAATTTATCACCAACAACAAGAACTTAACTGTCAATTCCCAATGGATTTAACTCTAAGGGGTTGTAGACAACATGCTATATTGAGTCTTTTGAATGTAATAAGGATAAAGATGAATGTAGCTATATCACCATTCCTCTTTCTTGACCT
>NW_026420169.1:489-673 GCF_001194135.2 Octopus bimaculoides
TTAGTATCTAGTACTGATGAGAACTTTGCTGAAAAATATAATGGTGTATCCTGTATGTTGGAAATCTATGTGGTCGTCTGCTTTCGAGGAGAGCGACTTATTTCAAATTAATGTAATGTTTTCATTGATCGATTAAATGGAGCTGCTTGAAACAGCCGTAATGCACTGATACCTGGACATCCTT
>NW_026420170.1:0-258 GCF_001194135.2 Octopus bimaculoides
CCTTAACGTAGTTCTCGGGGAGATTCAGCGTGACACACAGTGTAACAATGCTGGCCCTTTGAAATACAGGAAATACAAGAGATGACAGGGAAAACAATGGTTATGTAATGAATTTCATTAGGTTACAGCTGTTTCTGCTGTTATATGCAGTGGATTCTTAGTTGAGTACCTGAATAACATCCTATAGTTTTATCGGATCCTCGAATATGAAGCGCAGTTTATTTAGAAAAAAAAAAAAGAATTACATTATTGCAATAT
>NW_026420171.1:0-485 GCF_001194135.2 Octopus bimaculoides
CAGGTGTGGCTATGTAGTAAGAAGTTTGCTTCCGAACCACATGATTCTGGGCTCAGTCCCACTGTATAACACCTTGGACAAGTGCTTTCTACTATCACCTCAGGCCAACCAAAACTTTGTGAGTGGGTTGTTTGATGGAAACTGAAAGCTCATTATATATATGTGTGTGTGTGTGTATCTGTTTGCTTGACAATTGGTGTTTGTATCTTTAAGCTCCCATAACTTAATAGTTTGGCAAAAGAGACCAATAGAATAAGTAACAGGGTTAAAAAAAAACATAATTAAAAAAAGTGCTGTGGCTGATTCGTTTGACTAAAAAATCTCCAAGGCAGTGCTTCAGTAGGGCTGCATTCCAATGTCTGACACAAGCAAAAGATAGAAAATAAAAAATAAAATATAAGATATGCCTAAAGCATATTTGAAGCGTATCTATCTATCTATCTATATATGTGTGTGTCTGTATATATATGTATGTGTGTGTGTAT
>NW_026420172.1:0-231 GCF_001194135.2 Octopus bimaculoides
CAGGTAATGCTTTCTGATGCTTTGATTTCCCAGAGTGAAAAGGGAATATCACATCGCTTCAGGTTTTAGTCTTTTAGTTTGTCTTTGAAGCGCAAGGGAAGCCTTCCAACTGGCCTTCCATTTGGGAAATGACAAAAGAGAAGTTACTTCGGAATTCTGATATCACTTATACGTGAGAGATGACCTGACCGTCTAAGCTGTATTTTGATGAAGACGGCTTCAATACCTGAT
>NW_026420173.1:0-698 GCF_001194135.2 Octopus bimaculoides
GTCTGTATGTAGACCTGTTTGTTTACATATACATACATGTGCATGCACACGCACACACATACATCCACATACACAGACATACATACATCTATCTGCATAAAAGCCCATTAACTGTTCTACTCTACCTGTGTAAAATGTGGGTATGGGAGTATGATATCTATGTACATTTCCTATTTAGTATTGGGGAAGTTTCATTTATAAAGACGTACTCCCGTATTTGTCTTAGAGTTGGGTCTTTTGGGTGCTTGGATAAGATGCGGATGTCAAGTTGACCCAAGTTGCCCCCATGCTGGTCTTTGACATGTTGGTAGAGTATGGAAGACTGTTTTTTGTCGTCATATTGTCTCAGATGTTTGTTTAGTCGTTCCGCAATGCTCCTAGATGTTTCCCCTACGTATGTCATATTCAGGTCTTTACAAGCACCTTCCATGCATTTTATGCTGTAAACTACATTTCTATTTCTGCAGTTAATGCCAGGGCTAATCCTACATACCATGCAGTTATCATTGGTACATATGGTATTCTCAAAGGGGTACGTCCTAAATAGTTATGATCTGATGGAGTTCCCTGGCTTTTCAACAATCTTAATGTTGAGTCTGGACTCCTTCAGAGCTTTTCTAAACCTACGCGCTAGTTCTCCATGAGCTTTGGCCTCTACAAACATCACTCCTTGATATCTGTCGGTTTTATACCACGTG
>NW_026420174.1:0-429 GCF_001194135.2 Octopus bimaculoides
ACAGAGATACATGTACATATATTTGTTTTGAAGTGACCAGGGCGTCTGTACAGTTCAATGAATCGAAAGATGCAGCAAAAATTTGCTTCAGTGACCACTGGACATTACATGTCTTTTGAGTTTGGTCTCAGTTACGTATGCATATGAACACGCACACACACACATAGACACAAATATATGTGTATATGTGTGTGTGTTTGTGTTTGTGTGTGTATGTATGTTATGTATACGTGAGTATGTATTGTTACGACTTTCTGATTAGACGCAAGTGTTGGACAAGCGTCCAAGATACGTCAGGGAAGAGCCTTGGGCGATTGATTGTGTAGACATGGGATGATCGTAGAAAACATGTTTGGGATTGTGGGCATATATGTGTTTGTGTGTGTGTGCGTGTGTGGGTGTGTGTATGGCAGAGAGAGAGAGAGGGGG
>NW_026420175.1:0-394 GCF_001194135.2 Octopus bimaculoides
CAAGAGTAATATGCTTTTAGTTTAAATGATTTCTATAAATACTAAGATTACAACAAGACTTAACATTTAAAATATTTAATGAATAACAAGGCGGTTAGATATGAGAGTAGAAATAGAGTAATAGATTAGAATGAATTGAATGAATAAGTCATATAGTTTTCTTACTCTGTCACTTTTGTTTCCAGCCTTATACCTAACTACCTCGTTAAGTGTTAAATATTTGAAATGTTAAATGTTAAATTTTAGAATTGCTGTCATTTGTAAGCTTAGAATCTTAATATTTGTAAGCGGGTAATTTATGATAAAAAACATTTAGTTCTATCAAAAGGTGGCAATGTGACACTTGGAGGACTGTCACAATAAAATCTAAGCTATGATTGGTGTGATTACTATT
>NW_026420176.1:0-284 GCF_001194135.2 Octopus bimaculoides
AAACGTATATGCATTTGTGTGCGCGTGTATGTGTATATTCATGTTTGCTGATATGTGTAACCTTCTAGCAGCACTCATGCGTTAGAAGATGTGTGTATATATGCATTATATATGCAATTATATGCCAACATAACTGCGTGCGTACGTGTGTGTTTATGAATGCATATGCATTCATACACCTGTATGCGTATACATGAGCATATGCATGCGGCTACATATATACATAAATACATTCTTACACACACACACACACACAGATATATATATATATGTATGTATATATA
>NW_026420177.1:0-289 GCF_001194135.2 Octopus bimaculoides
TGTGGTGGAAAAAAAACAAGCGTGATGAGAAAATTGGACGTGGGAAAAAACATTTTTTACAGGTGTGGGGGAAAAAAATAAATAAAGGCATGAGGAGAAAAAACGAAAAAGGCGTTGTGAGAAGAAAATATATGCGAGGTGGGAGAAAAAAACAAAGCAAAAAGAAAAGAGGAAGATGGGACAATAGAGAGAAAATTGGGTGACAGGGAGAGAAGAAACGAGAGGAGAAAAGAAATGGGGGGGAGAAGAATACAAAGTAATAGGTGCAGATTAGAGAAAACAGATTAGG
>NW_026420178.1:0-552 GCF_001194135.2 Octopus bimaculoides
CTTTCTCTCTTACGTCCTCTCTGAAACATTTAAAAAGATGAAACGAACGCCGTCACCACTCATTGTCTCTTTCCCTCTCTCTAACTTCCTCTCTGAAACATTTAAAAACAAAACGAACGCCGTCACTACTCACTGTCTCTTTCACTCTCCCTTTCTCTCTCACTGTCTCTCTTACTTCCTCTCACTCGCTTTGCCACTTCTTTGAAGTGTGACGCACACAACAGGTTCGTACAAAAACAAAAAGTTAGCGTATTAATATTATTGATGATGACGATGATAATAATAATAATTTTTTCTACTATAGGCACAAAACCTTGAATTTTGGGTGGGGATAAGTCGATTAGATCAATGCCAGTGTGTAACTGGTACTTATTTCATCGACCCCAAAAAGATGAAAAGCAAAGTTGACCTTGGTGGAATTTAAACTCAGAACATGAAGACAGACAAAATACCACTAAGCATTTCATCCGGTGTGTAAATGATTCTGCCAGCTTGCTACCTCAATAATAATAATAATAATTCATTCGTTTTATTGGCCACAAGGGCTAATAT
>NW_026420179.1:0-397 GCF_001194135.2 Octopus bimaculoides
ATATATGTACACATACACACACATGCACATGGATAATAATCTGAGGAAGGTTTGTTTTCATTCCAACCATCCTGTACATAGGAAAACAAAAAATAACCTTGGCAATAACAACAATAACCAAAGTAATATAGTTACTACTATTACTACCACCACCAGCATCACCAGCACCAGCACCAGCACCATCAATACTACTACTACTACTACTACTACTACTACTACTACTACTACTACTACTACTACTACTACTACCACTACTATTGTGTAGTTGGTAGTGATCGGCGGTAGTAGTGGTGGCGAGTTCTAACATTGATGCAATACCATAAATATACATAGAGGAGTTTTAAATCTCTCTATATAGATATAGATATACATACATGCATACATACATGTATATATA
>NW_026420180.1:0-339 GCF_001194135.2 Octopus bimaculoides
TGAGAAGAATGGCGATAGTAGTTTTGTATCTAATGGCGGTAGGTAGTTTCGCTACATATATAATCCAAATGACAAGAGAAGTCCGTTAACACATCGTTAACGGATCATTAAAGATGTGTTAAAGAATTTCTTTGTCTTATTGTTTGGATTGCATTTTACTCTTCACTACACCCACAAAACGGTTTTACTGTTGTGAAACCAGAACTTTCTACACTTGATGAATTTCAGTATTAGTCTGGAATCCGACAATGTTGAGAGCCCAGAACTCTGGTTGAGTTCTCGAGAAATGCCCTACTTTTATGACTTACCAGGACCTAAGTATATATATATATATATATA
>NW_026420181.1:0-408 GCF_001194135.2 Octopus bimaculoides
ATTGGGGCCTGGTGCAGCCTCCCAGCTTACCAGTTCTCAGTCAAACCATCTAACTCATGACAGCATGGAAAACAGACGTTAAACAACAATAATGATGTCAATGATGATTATGATGATGATGATGATGATATATATATATATATATGGGTATATTGTCGCCATTTTATATTCTTAATTTCAGGCATGCACATTGTTTGTTTTTGATTTTGTTGACTACACATCATAGTAGGATCAGTTGGGCACCACCTGTAAGAAAAATAGCACCATGACACATTTCCCTCAGCTAGAAATTTGGAAACAACATGCTGTACTGCTTAGCATTAGAGCGGGAAGCTCCAAAACAAATGTTTCAGAGTGTTTTGGTGTCAATCTGAGGACAGTGCAGAGGATTTGGAAAGAGTTGGATGA
>NW_026420182.1:0-207 GCF_001194135.2 Octopus bimaculoides
ATCGTTGGTAAAACAAATCCGAAAAACCATACTCTAAGTTATAGAGCAGTATGTAACGGTTGGAATTAATTAGTGTAACGGTTGAGTTACCAACGGTAGAAGTTTATTTCTGCAACGGTTGAAACTTAATTTGTAAACAATAGTATGGAATGTCGGAGTCGTAATCAGTTAGTAAGGACTGGTTCCTCGTTGATTGCCATTATGTAA